>NW_022717950.1:0-8618 GCF_011630105.1 Anneissia japonica | reverse complement strand
GCTATCAATTTTAGAAATTAAATTTGTTATGTTAATAAAATTGTTTTACTTAGGCCAAAAAAAAATACTTGTGCCAAAAAAAAAATACTTGTTGGCCACGTTTTGGGAAAATAAAAAAATGAGTAGGTCGTAGAAAAAGTTTTTTTTTTTACCAATAATGTGTTTATGCCTAAAAAGTAGAAAATAAATCAAAATACAACAAAGACCATTTTAAATCGGTATTGAAGAGCAAAAGCGACTGCATAACACTGACGCATTGCGTACAGTCACAAGATAGGCCTTTAAAAAAAATCCGACCCTCAATTTCGAATATTTCTGGTTGATCGGGCGTGGCCAACACAATATTTTTTTTATTTTGGCTTATATTAAATTAACAGATTTATAATACAGTATGCAGTATAATTTAATTACCTTGTTTTCATACTTAGATTGGAGTGTTTTTTTAATTTTCTCCATCGTTTTGAACACAGAACTATTCTTTGCTTGATCATGCTGCTTGCTGTCATCCTGTATACAAGATATTTTAAGAAACCATGAAGAATATAATCACATTTTTATTTATTAAAATACTTGTTTTAATTGCGACGTATATGACATATTACCTCACTATAACTTTCGTCAACATCATCAACATCAGATAGCACAAATTTCTTGTTTGGTATTCTCGCCCGGTTTCCCTTTCCTAGCGTAGGTGTGGTGGTAAGGAGACCTGTTTTTATGAACATACACGTTTTTCAACCAATTTCTTTCTGTCATCTTTGGAAAAAAAATCAATTTGATGGTAGTTTAAGAAGTTATAATACATAGAAGAGAAATAAGACACTATTGTTTTCAATCCACTTATATCAAATTATATGGTGGCTGCTTCTTTCACACAAAAATGTGATTTTAATTACCCAACTTGGATTCTATTAATATCATCACTTTTTATTTTTTATCCAATTAAAAATAATAATATGGTACAAATAAAAAGCACATTTCACATGATAATAACCTGATGTTTAACATCATAAAAATCCAAGAATTTAAGTGTGAATACTGTGATTAGTTTGTAGAAAATTATTATTTAGAAAATATATTTTGTTTGGTATACCTAGGATTAGGCCTACCCCCAAAGCAATGGTATGGTACTTTTCCAACATTTCGTGTTATCATGTCCTGGCCTCTTTTTTCTTTTTTTTGTTAATTAAAACTACTGTACAGGTACTAAAAGTTTAATATTTACCAGGATTAAAAAAATTAATTCATTAAATTTTCATTCCTTCATGCATTCATTCATCTACAGTACAGGTATTATATAGTATTATAAGGTCTAAAAAAAAATAGGTTTGTTTGCTGTCACATTGTAAATATTTAAGCAAAGGGGCGGGCAGAAAAAAGTTGTTACCGAAATATTAAAATAAACTACTGTTACTATGTATCAGGTCAAGCTCACCAGCTCCATTTACTTATTAAATGTGTTAATATTGATCCTGTTGGTATCTCAGCACTTGTGTATGATTTGTATTAAGTATATTTTTATTTTGTATTGTGTGCAAGTTGGAATTTCAAGGAATGAATGCACAAAAAATGCACAATTTAAACCGGCGGTCGTGTAAAATCAAAATCGTGTCGAAATAAAAAATTGATTTTTTTTAACTTCAAAATAAAAAAATTTTAAGAAAAAAAAAAAAAAAACCCCGCACCTCATTTTTCGGATTTTAGGGGCAGCGGATAATGGCAAACAAACAAGTTTTTTTTTAGGCCTAACCTCTCGTAGCCTACGCGCAGCTATGTTTGGAGCGCCGTAGCTGCGAACCACTACGAAGGTCATTGTTATTTTAATTAGCTTTGCAATGATTGTAGGGTGGATCGTCGAGCTGATAAACAATATTGAAATATAATATAGTTTACCAGCTTTCTAAGCGTGAGCAATGTTGCAACTTACTAATAAAGAATGTTAGGTTCGTTTCCTACCTTAGATCGATCAAGTTTTATAAACCGTGTTTAGCTAGACCTACGTTTGACTATGTTCGAATTTCGATGTCATCTAGCAACATTCCCCCTACCTACCAAGGCTACCTAGGCCTAGGCTATGACTGCTTTAGGCCAACTTCGGCCACCGACATACACACAGAACATGTCGCAACACTTAATATTAATAGTGTGTTAAAATTTCAGTGATAAAATTATATAATTTGTGAAAAAATTGTGACGAATTAAACATGGCAAACTTTGCGCCATGGTTAACACAAGCAAAATATTTGCAAGATTTTTAAACATTTTGACGATAATAATTGTTAAAGATAGACATCATTGCTTGTTATCGATTATAGATCTCATTTTTTTATAGTTGTTGTTGTAGTACAAGAGCTTTTTAGTCACCAATTAATTAAAATACTGTACATACCTTCAAATTCAGAAGAAATTTCTATTTCATCCAACTTTTTGTTTTTAAAGTCAAAGGTCTTGCCTTTCTCAAGGGCTAGAAGTATTCTACCAACTTTCACCACTTGTGTAGTCTCTTCCGGCAATCTGTAATAATTTCGATGAACATTTATGTCATGGCCCATAAATGTTGCTAAAATGTCCAATTCATTGTTTTGAAGATTAAAAACTTGTGAAAACGTTGCTATGTGTTTTCGCAATCTTGTAGCCGTTAGATTTTGTGGTTTATTTACTCCACATTCCAAAGCAAATTTGTGGATGCATACACTACTACGAATAGGACGATTTGATGGTGCTGGTACTGCAAACAGGAATTTGTTGTCCTTGCTTATATCAACATTGGTTCTTGTTACAATTAGCAATTGTATGCTACCAAATATAGCTTCAGGAATTAGGATTGGGACTTTTCGTCCCCGTTTGCCCATTATTTCAAGTCTTTTCAGCTTCTTACAGAGACATTTTTCCCATTTGGACAAACTTTTCAAAATATCCTTGCTTGATTCAGAATGTACATTTGCCCAATCTTCAATTCCTATCCGTTCTGCTTCTCCACTACGCTTTCTATTAAACAGAATCAACTGGCAGAGAGTGACTTTGGCAAGAGTATACCAAGCATCTGTGTCAGACTTGCAGGCTTCTAGTTTCTCAGAGCATTCTTTTGATTTTTTTTTCAAGAAGACATTGAGAGCTACAACATCTTCTTCTAGTGGTAGCATTATGGGCTTGTTCCATTTTTGCTTATAGAGGGTGGACCAAGCATGGTTGGAGACTTCATCTGGCCACTCTATTTCACAGAGGTTTTCAAAGGCCTCACATTGCTCTTGTGTGGCAACATCTCTGGATTTAAGGGCAATTGCCCTTTTTATACTACAGCACCTTTTCAATGAGTGCCCAAGCTTTATAGCTAATGATGGTATCTTATATTTGTTTTGCAAAGAGTCAAATCCTGCAAGTTTTCTTACTGACTCTGTAACAGCATTAAAATTTTGTGGGCATATTGCATCGTTGAGATACATATTTTTATTCGCATGTACTTCTCTAAGTTCTAAAACTAATCGCCTGAGTTCTCTCATCTTTTGAGAACAATATTGAAATTGGTGATACTCGGTAAACTTTGAAAAAAGTCTCTTACCATAGTTCAGGATCAACATATCATTTCTTATCAAAAGCGAAATTCTGTCCACATTCATCTTGTTAAGTATGTTTTCTTGGAATTCACTACTAATGGCTGGTCCTTCGGTTGAAAGAATTAATGAGCATTTGCCTTGTATTCGTCCACCTTTAGCTACCTTTCCTTTTACAGCCAAAGCAGGGCACGACTTTTGGTGTTTCCATATTTCATTTCGTTTGTAGTAAGCAAGGCAATTACAACATGGCAGGTATTCTGTTGGTGTTGTCTTATAAATTGTCCTCTTTCCTGGAATCAGAAACCCTTTGCCACTTTTTAGCACTTCACTGTTGTGAGCATGATTTCCTTTATTTTTTAGTAGTCCCCACATCATTGATCTTTTTGCTGATTTTTTTGGAAGTGACAAAATTTGTGCAACCTCAATCTCTGAGCTGTGTTTTCTTTCAAAGTGTCGTGGAAGCTTTGCATATTGCATATTGCAATACACACAGAAATTATGGCGATCCCATATCCTTTTTGAAGAAGTATTCCTGGATGTCAAAACATAAATGTTGTCCTCTGTTTCACAATTATTCAATTCTGATAAATGAAAAAGAAAAAAATAGTTGGTCTTTGTCTTGGCCTGAAATATCTATGTGCATAAAAGACAAAATAAAATAAGTTTGCTTACTGGTATACAAATATGACTTTTCATGATGGGATTAGTAAAATCTTGTTTCGAGGCAATTCTAAAACCCTAGAGGCAATAGATCTTTCTGTTTCTGTTATCTAAAGCAGTCAATATTTGTTTTACCAGTTAAGTTATATAGATAAAGTATGAATCCACCAGCCCACCATATCCATTTAACTCCATATTGTTCTGTTATTTTTCTCTCTGTTGTGTTCAGTCCCTTTTTGTTTCATACCGTATTGGCACACATTTTTTTTATGTAATTATAATGAAAAATTAATTTGGCACACATGAATATAACACCAATGATTTTCAACAAGTAATTTTTTTAATACATAAAATATTAGGGTAATCAAATGGGGAATGAGTAAGGTTTAAATAATTTACTTTAAAACTTTTGAGAGCCAATGTTATAAAATGAGTAATATTTGTATATTTTGCACCATATACTGTTGGTGTGAAGTACAAAAGATTTTAGTACTGAATCTTTTTAAAATAGGTGATTATTTGCTGTGCAAATTTGATCAACGATCAAATTTATTATCGCATGCAGAATTGGAACTACCTTACATATCGTCGCTCGTCTCACGAACCCGCAAATCCGCAAAATGTTAGTTTTGAGAAAATCGCGATCAAAAAATTTCAGTTTTTCAAAATTCAATTCGGGACCAAAAATTTTATTGCATACAATTTTTTCTTTATTTAGTTTGTAAAATAACTTAGTAGAACAATATAAAAATTTAAAAATACAAAATTAATTAATATTTAATGAGTAATTAGCTAAGAAATGTATTCGTCACTTCGTGAAAATATTATTTACATTTTACTATATCGAAAATCGTATTGGCAGGGTACACCTTATTAGTGACGGTATTTGTTGGGATATCTGTTTGGTTTAGGTGTTGTGCTTTGTCAAAGTGGTAATCATCATCGCTAATTTTTGGTATAACGGGAGATGATATGTTTTTTTTTTCTCTATTAGAAGCATTGATGTGTCTGTTGCTATAATTAATTTTGGTGGGTGATAAGTCGTTGGAATTAGGAACACCCATTTTTGTTAGATTCTTCTGGGCCTAGGCAAATGTTGTAAAAGAAATAAAAATGAAACAATCCTACTGTACTTTCCAAGAAAGTACAGTAGGATTGTTTCATTTTTATTTATTTTTAACTATTCTATTTTAAAACAAAATAATAAGTAGTAACTTTACCTTTGTCATTAACTGTTTTTCTTTTCTTCCTTATATTGCCAGGGTACATCTCTGAAATTACAAATCCCAATAATGATCACCAAGTTACCTTTTTTAATCACAAATGTCTATCAATTTATCTTTTTAATCACATGTATTAATCATTTATATACAGAATAATATTCTCTGGTATTCTTTTTAAAATGCATGTATTGTGCATTTACGGTAAATTGTTTTACAGTTATATTCGAGCCAGAAAGATAACTATTCTACTTTAAACCAAAAATAATAAGTAGTAACTTTACCTTTGTCATTAACTGTCTTTCTTTTCTTCTTTATATTGCCAGGGTACATCTCTGAAATTACAAGTCCCACTTATGATCATTAATTTGCTTTTTTTTCCATCATGCATAATTTTTTATTCAATGTTTAATCTTAACCAATTACTTTTACTAAACAAACTCTTTTCTTTGGACTCTTTACAGGTGCATATTCTGTTTCAATGTCATCTACATTATAAATAAAAAAAACTTTTGTTATTAGTTTTTGCATGTTCCACACTACTGTGAAAAATATTGCGAACTTGCAAGCACTTCCATGACCATACAGCATTTTAGCCAGTAACATTGTCATGAAATTAAAAATGTTTATATATTTCATATATTCACTATGATTATTACTTTTTTAATCAAAATACAACAAAAATATTATTTCATTTTTCATCGGTGCCATACATAAAATTTAGGAAAAGTAAAGTAAAAGTAAAGTAACATGTAAGTTCTGCCTGCTCCAACATGCGGCCTGTAGGATTTCCGCAATACGAACACCATGAAACAATCCAAAGTATTCTCATCATTTTAATTTATAAACCAAAATTAGTTCAACTTCTAGTGCAACCAATATAAAAACAGAAAAATTGTTCATTCACAGTGTAATGATAGTATTTGAATCTAACTTGGATGAAAAGAAAAGTACTTCACATGGCATTTTTTACCACATCACATTTAATTCAATTCAAAAACTGTTTTTCTTTTCTTATATTGCCAGGGTACATCTCTGAAATTATAAATCCCAATTATGATCATCAATTTACTTTTTAAAATCACAAATGTCCCACATATTTTTATAAATTTAATTAAATAATCCTTAATTTCCAACCCTAATACTAATATGAGCAATAAGTTCTTGTTTACCTATTCTAATTTAAAACAAAAATAATAACTTGTAAATTTACCTTTGTCATTAACTGTTTTACTTTTCTTCTTTATATTGCCAGGGTGCATATCTGGAATGTAGGTAAGAATTGCCCCGGAAAAAATGGCCCCAGAAAAAATGGCCCCATATGGCTGGTAGGTAAAAATGGCCCCAATGAAAAATTCGGTAATAGAAATGATATATTTTTTTTTTAATCTTCAAATATTAAGCAAGAATTGAATCAAGAAATAAAAAATGGCCCTTAATTATAAAAAAAAATAAAAAAATAAAAAAATTAATAATAATAAATAAATGCTGTAAAATATGCTGTAACAAAAATTTAATTAATAAATCAACATAAAGAATATGCATATTTGAGAACTAGCTCTGGGAGTAGGTCTAAGCAGGGAGTTGTTATTGTGACTTCTAAGTATTTTTTAAAATTATTAATATATTAGATATTATTACTATATTTGCGGTCAATTATTAATATTATTACATTATAAAACATTGATTCGGCATCAGTTTTGAACGACGAACTTGCAGGAAATGTTATAAACCATTTTCGTGAAATTTGAAATAAAAATTTCCAATAACGTGGCGACTACCAACTATGGGGACCTTCAGAGGCCTAGCATTTCGCGGTACGTATTACTGTCATGGATAAAATTAACAATAAATCTAAATTGCTAACGAGCAGAAACATTTTAAAACAGAAAAATACACGAAATGTTTATATTGAAAACAAGTCCAAGTATTAAATATCTATTTTTTTTAAAGAATTGGAACCTCTGGATGGCCAGAAATGACACTCTCAAGACTGTGACAAGCTTGTCACATTTTAATTTTTTTATTCCGACGACCTGTCAAATTGGGGGGGGGGGGGTCCTGATGTGGTTTGGGATGTATGTAATTTTGTAATCTAATATGTACACTGTGATTGTGTAAGTGACAACTAAGTACAATTCAATTGGTCAATTTTTTTTTTTAAAAGATTTTTTATTGGTTGAGAATCTATGCTGTAGCCAATAAATAAAAGCCTTTTGTTTTGAAATGCCGTATAAACAACATGTCTAAAAGTCCAGGTGTTATTTATCTCTTATTTTGGAATAATCATCTATTTTATGGAATAAATACAGAGTTCCTTCATTATATTAAAGTTTTGGTTTATTTATTTAGTTATGTAATCAGAAACTACAGTTACACCTTATTTTACGGGAACCTTAATTGGTGTTTATTTGTTATTTCATTTGTTTTATGAAATGACAATAATAATAATAATAATAATAATAATAATAATAATAATAATAATAATAATAATAATAATATTGGCAATATATTGTTACAATACTGTAACTTACAAAGCAACTTTTAAAAAATAGTAACATTGCATGCGTTAAAAAAGATGCTGTTAAATTAGTATTAGAAACTTTTTAGTAGGAATACATCTATACAGTACAGTAAAATGTACAATAGTCAGCGAGTTCGTCAAACAAGTTATAAAAAAAGTCTTGCCTTGGGTAGCATCTTTTTAAAGAAAATAATTAATTTCATTTAAATAAGAAATGATTATGCACAGTTAAGGTAACATAGGACAACATTTAAAAGATCATTATATTAGTGCTACTGAAACTGTTAATTATTTCAAGGTTTTATCTAAGTGCAAATCCAAGTTTAATTGCTTAATTAAAGAAATGCTTTGGATCAAAGAACTGAAACCTACACTTAACAAACAAACTGATTCAGTCAAAGCCAAACTGTTTATCTAGTTAATCTGCTAAGAAGGGCTAATTATTGCTTAGTATCCGAGTTCCATAAATTAATAGAAGAGGTGAAAACTAAGGCTCCTGAAACAAAATTAGTAATCTCTACCGTATGCCCTCGTGCTGATGATGAATCATTTCAACAGAGAGTTGACCAGCTGAATGTTCACATAAAAGAAATGTCAAATGAAATGGAGTGTGTAGTTTCAGACAATGACTTATCCTTCAAACTATCAAATAATAAATGT
>NW_022717948.1:0-535 GCF_011630105.1 Anneissia japonica | reverse complement strand
TAAATAACTAATAAATTAATAACTATAGTTATTAATTTTAATAACTATAATTTTATTCAATTTTTTCATTCAATATAATGACTTTACTCGTTGTATCACATGATATATTGGCTGGCCTCCGAAGTCCCAGATACTCATAATGAAATCGTTGCCAGATTTTTGCCATTCTTGCGTCGCATTTCTTTTTGTGAACTTGAGTTCTGTTATTCGCTCCTGGACTTTAGTGGCGATGGTTTCGGGGACCTCTTCCATCGATTGTGCCTGTGTCTGCTCTTTGGTATCTGATTCTATTTTCGGGTTTCTGGCGTCAACATTCGATGATGATTGTCCTTATAGAAGATTCAGAATAAAAACTTAAAAATGCATAATTCAAAAACCAAGAAATAGTAGGATAATGGAGGTTTTCCACTGACCCTACAAGGTTAGGTAGTGCTTAGTATAGTGCAGTGTCAGTGAGTTTTTTTTTTCTTTTGTTCCAAGTTCTAAATTAGCTGTTCCAGGTTGTATTCTTTTGGCAATGTGCCTTCAATACTTG
>NW_022717947.1:0-530 GCF_011630105.1 Anneissia japonica | reverse complement strand
TGGCTGGCGGTGGGCAAGAATAGGTGGTGTATTAAATAAGTGTTGTATGGATTTGTCGAGTTGGAAGTGCGAGAAGTCGACTATCAAAGATATATATTTTTTTTATCTGTACATTATATAGCCTATTTATATGCCTATAAGTTTATTTAGGTTTGTTTGTTTGTTTGTTTTTTTTGTTGTTTTTGTTTTGTTTTTGTTTTGTTTTTTGTTTTTTCATATATTCCATCTTTTACTCTTTAAGACTTCATAATCATTTACTTATTGTGTAGTTAAGTCCGCTTCCCACCATATTGTTCTACTATGTACGCTTAATTAAGAATTGTTTAATCTATAACACCACTATCTCTATAGCTGTCTCTTATACACATCTAGATGTGTATAAGAGACAGGTATAGAACTTGTAACAGCCATCTTGTACATTCAGTAAAGCTGATGAAGGCCAGAGGACTGGCCGAAAATTTCTTTCGAAAATAAATGAAGTGTTCTACAGTCTACATGCCTTGTTGTCATAATTTTTCGTTTCAACGACT
>NW_022717946.1:0-1675 GCF_011630105.1 Anneissia japonica | reverse complement strand
GGGGCTTGACCTGTCCGGTGGGGGGGCTTAAGCCACCCCCTGCTACCCCGCTGGCGCCGCCACTGTGTTGAAGATCATAATACTTGTACCACCAGGAATCTCATTTACTGTGTTCATTGTATAAAATCTAACTTTTTGTAACGTAGATTGGGAGATAGATTTGTGGAACATTTAAGTTCTGGACTCCCAGTTGCTGCTCATTTCTCTAATATCCATACTCTTTCTGATATAATAATCACCGGCGTTAAAATTTGTAACAGTTCAGAAATATCTCGTAAGAAATTAGAGGAAAGAATTATTTACAAACTTGGTACTCTTACACCTAATGGTATTAACGCATCGTTTAAGTCATTTAGGTAATTATCCATGGGTATACTGTATTAAATATTACACGCAATATTTGGTCTACGGCTGTTTTATTTATGATTTTTTGTTATATTGTATATTACACCATATACTATAATTTTTGGTTTACGTTCTCTAAGATGAGTCCGCTTTAACTATTTTTATCAGAGGGTATAATACTTATTTTCAAAGGGTATATATTTTTTAGATATAACACGCATTATTGGTCACTACGCTTGTTTTATTCAAATGATTTTATGCTACATTATACAGTACTTCTTCGACCATGTAATACGCTCTCCAAGGTGTGTCCATTTTGACTTTATTTAGGTACCTGCCCCATTATTCTATTGTTTTATTTATGTTCTTTGTTTATTGCGACGCATGAGCTTGGTAGACTGCTTATTATTATCTGTTTTTTTTTTATTGGATGATCCCGTTATATCTTTGTTAATGTACTGCTAATATATATGTTGAAGCTTGCGGCACACCACGTAAGTAGTTCTGAAAAGAACTGTTGTAGTTGAGAAAAGTCTCGACGTTTCGATTGAGTTGCTTCAATCGTCTTCAGGAGAATAATATCTGCAGATACTCCAAACAGGGAAATACTTATATGTTTGGGTAGAGAGGCTGGATGGTGATTGGATGGATAAACTGACCAATAAGTGAAAGACTAAAACAAAAGCTGAATGGCGATTGGATGGATAAACTGACCAATGAGAAGACTGCTAGTGAAAGGCTAAAACAAAAGCCATTGTTCACGAAAACAAAAGGGGGGAAACACCTAAACAAAGGCATGGTTCCAGGGCGGGAAAGGGGGGTGGGAACGACCAAAAACAAAGGCATAGTTCCAGAAGGCGGGAAATGGTGGGGGTTTCGCTAGGTCCGATTAAACATGGACAGCCAAATATCGCTAATGACAAATCCTATGTCTTGTGTTTGTGAATTCCGATGGCTTCTCTAGTCCTTCTGGAGTGCCAAGATGGTACGGTGGCTATTAGTTCGGCTTTGTCCAAATGTACTTTGTTTGGGCGTTCCCACCTCTGTTTGGAGTATCTGCAGATATTATTCTCCTGAAGACGATTGAAGCAACTCAATCGAAACGCCGAGACTTTCTTTTCAGAACTACTTACGTGGTGTACCGCAAGCTTCAACATATATTATTTCTTCGCCATGCAAACCTTTAAGCAATACTTAATGTACTGCTACTTATTTATCTATTTTTGTCACAGCTTTTCATACCTGATGATGGGCTATGCCCGAAACATGTCGTATCAAATAAATTTCTACTGAGGCAGATCACAACCCTGTTGTTTTTTATTTCATATCC
>NW_022717945.1:0-1691 GCF_011630105.1 Anneissia japonica | reverse complement strand
TCTTTTTAATGTTAAAGCTTGTGCTTGCTCTCCTTTGCCTTCTAAGTTATAACACATAGTCCCAAACTTGAGAAAGAAAATTTAAGGTAGATCGTTTTACCTAAAAGAAGGGCCTCAATGTGTAATGATGTTGAAAGAATAGGCCATGATTGTAATAAATACTAACCACGATGAAAATGCTTATATTTAGCTTCAAACACACGTGTGTGGCATATATTAATAATAAAATAAGCCCTATGTCGTATTGTTTTCTATATGGTGGGTGGAGGGGGGTATCACCCAAGACCCCTGTTACACGCCTGCTTATAAGTGGGCCCCCCCACTATGAAAAACGTTCCGCCGGCCCTGATTAATACCGGCATGGTTGTCTTCTCTTCAAAAGAATTCTTATTCCTGTATTTCAACAAATTTCAATTCAAATAATAATAGGCCTAATTCAAAGTTTCTTCTATACCGGTCATATGTATGTAAATATATTTAAACTTTAATCGATTCAGATTAGGCTTATAGATAGAATATACGATCGGCAGTGGGGGTCCCGATTTGTGAGAAGAGCATGCGCACATACTCTTGGTAGACTGGGTTCCAGTCAGTGGTGGCGCCAGAGGGGGAGGGGGCTGGGGGTATTCGTTTAGCCAGCATATCGTTTGTGTTTGTGTTTTCATCACAACAAAACCACAATAACAATAACAATAATAATAATAATTCAATGAGACTAATTAAAAATCATTTGCGTTCTGTTATGACAAATGCTCATTTAGATAGCCTCATGATGGTTGGAATACATCGTGATAGGTGAAGCAACCTCGACCATGACAACGTGGTTGACAGATTTCATGCAAAATTTCCAAAATATAGAATTTAACTTTCAAGAGTGAGGATTTGAAAATGAATTAGATGGTTACATTGCATACTCTTTGTTTCTTGCTTTATTCAAAAAGTTTTGGTTTTGGTTTCAACATTAGAAAGCATAGGCTACATGAAGTCATATTATAGTAACTCAATGCCTATCAAATAAGGACTCCCACAGGGGGCCCTATGCGTCCCCCTGGCCCCAGCCAAGTGAGACTCGATGGGGCCTTTAGCCCCTCCGTCGGGCAGGTCTTGGCGCCACCACTGGTTCCAGTCCCTAAACTTTGTCTTAGTGAAAATGCTTAAGGATAAATCAATTTTGGCACAAATGGCGTTCCATATTACTTATTTTACATGGCGTTCCATAATGTACTTGGCAAGTCTAACTCTTGGAAGCACTGCTTCCATTCCAGTGTTAAATTGGCTATTCTGACGCCACCACACGGTTGTCACAATAGCAAATTTTAAGCGTTGTAGGGTATGCCCTGACTTCCATTGACTCACTGAATAAGTGGTTGGCTGATATCAAAGACCGACCAGCCATGCAGAAATTCTAAGTACGATGCGATAGGCCCGACTGTGACCTATCCTAGGTACCAAAGTAGGCTAAACATTGAAAAACTTTGCTATTCCAATGTATAGCATTCACTCGAAAAATTAGGGTGTATATAGAAGATCCTGAGTAAGAAATGCTAAATATAACGGAGAAACTGTACTACTATACTATATTTTTTTAAAAATTTGTTTTGCCATGGTATGCACTGAATACCCTGTTTGCCTTGACGGTCCGCCACCGTTTAAACGCCAATTAATTAGCGATAAATATGTTTTATAGATGA
>NW_022717944.1:791-1273 GCF_011630105.1 Anneissia japonica | reverse complement strand
GATGATGATGATCCTGACAATAACAATAGGTGATCCGCTAACGTTAGCGGATCACCAAAAAGATGTTGATTCCGTACAATAACAATAGGTGATCCGCTAGTGTAGCGGATCACCAAAAAGAAGACTAGATTTTAACTCGTCACTGAGGACGAGTTAGGTGATCCGCCGCACTTTGACCCTCAATAAGATCACGCGGTGCTGATTGAAAAGTGTCATAATATGCTAAAATATGCTGTAAGTATTTTTTTAAAAAAGAATAATTTTCAGCATTTTAAAAGATTTACGCATGCGTACACGTAAGTCTTGACACCCGTGAACACGGTAATAGCACAAAGAGTGACTTCTGATATAAATAATGTGTCAAGAACACAAAGTATGTAACAAAACGTGATTTCTAGCTTTAGTATGTGCTGTGTGCGTGGAAATGAACGTACGGCGGATAAATTATAGAAAGTTTTGAAATGCTGAAAATGACCCGAAAC
>NW_022717944.1:301-708 GCF_011630105.1 Anneissia japonica | reverse complement strand
CGAAATTAAACATTGTCAAGTGTATTTAAAACCGCCTGCTAGTTGGTAATGCCACAAGAACTTTCCCTTCACATAACCTATATATTAGTCTGATAGCGTCGAAATACAGTCTGCCGCCCTCACTCTGTTCTATTTTTTACATCTATCAAGAATGAGAGATAAAAGGGCTCCAAAAATTCATTCTTTTTGACCATGCTGACGTGATCAACATGAAAAATAAAGGGACACGCCTTCAAGAGAATTGATTTAGCTATAACATACTCACAGGTGGGAGAAATCAATCAAGAATAAGCGAGATACGTTCAAACGAGTATAAACATAATGGCATCATAAATAAAAATTTAGTTTTTTAATTCAAATGACAATATGATGACGTCACAATGTCCGATCAGCCATTATGAAGTATA
>NW_022717944.1:0-201 GCF_011630105.1 Anneissia japonica | reverse complement strand
TTATAAATGTTGACGCACGCGTACGTGCACGCTAAAAAGCGCGAACGGAAAATTAAGGTACATAACATTCAACATTGACCTGAAGCTTATGCTCACCTAATATGATTTAGAAATGACCAATGGTTAAGATTATATAGGCTCATCAACGTTTTGGAGAAAGAGAAATGAGGGGGTCAGAAAAAACAATATTTTTGACCATGA
>NW_022717942.1:0-761 GCF_011630105.1 Anneissia japonica | reverse complement strand
AACTTCAAACTTTCAATGGAATAGTGTTTGTTTCAGGCTATCTCACCGTGCCTAACAAAAACAAATACATTTTGACTTAACTTTTTAACATTGTCACTTTTTGCACCAAAGTGCTTATCTCGCCGAGTTGAGCACTTAGTGCAAATTTTTGACATTCCGAAATATTTCGAGTACTTTAAAAAAAAATTCAAACTTTCAATGGAATAGTGTTTGTTTCAGCCTATCTCACTTTGCCTAACAAAAAAAAATTACATTTTGAATCTACTTTTTAACATTGTCACTTTTTGCACAAAAGTGCTTATCTCGCCGAGTTGAGTACTTAGTTCAAATTATTGACTAAGTGCAACATTTTTGACTTTCCGCCATAGTAATTTTCCAAAAAACTTCAAACTTTCAATGGAATAGTGTTTGTTTCAGCCTATCTCACTTTGCCTAACCCTAACCCTAACCCTAACCCTAACCCTAACTCTAAGCCTAACCCTAACTCTAACCCTAACACTAACCCTGTATAAGAGACAGACCCTAACCCTTGCTCTAACTCTAACCACCTTTTTAACATTGTCACTTTTTGCACCAAAGTGCTTATCTTGCCGAGTTGAGCACTTAGTGCAAATTTTTGACTTTCCGCCATATTTCGACTACTTTTTCGAAAAACTTCAAACTTTCAATGGAATAGTGTTTGTTTCAGCCTATCTCACTTTGCCTAACCCTAACCCTAACCCTAACTCTAACCCTAACTCTAACTCTAACCCTAACCCTAA
>NW_022717941.1:0-565 GCF_011630105.1 Anneissia japonica | reverse complement strand
ATCTCAGTAGAGATACAAAAATGATAAGCAACAGCTAAAAAGTAAACGTAAGTAAACAAGTATATATATGCATACATACATAAAACAGTATCACTCGTTCGCTTCTGAGGAAGGACTAGCGCTCTGGTTCTATTTGTGACTGTTTAATGTTTACTTTTTAGCTGTTGTTTATAAATTTGTATCTACCAAGATCCAGCCATAAATAAAACAAATAGGCTGTAACGCCGAAAAGAGACAAAGACGTTTTGAGATTCAACGTTTTTCATCTATTTGATCATTATCAAGAATTCTGTAAGATTATCCAGCCATAATCCCACAGCATTGTTGACATTTTTCAATTTTTTTGCCTTTATATTAATATATATATATATCAGTTGCCTGACGATCGCAATAGCGTGAAACTCCGAGTAGCAACATTCTGTTCCAGCGACCTCCAGTTCTATATATATATATATATATATATATATATATATATATATAGTTGTATTGTATACATTGTAGTGTATATGGAATTTTTTAAGCTAATGAATTACTCTATGTGCACTAATTGAACACATTTTAGTAT
>NW_022717940.1:0-1433 GCF_011630105.1 Anneissia japonica | reverse complement strand
CGGGTAAAATCAATTACTTTAGCGACGATTGTAGACTAACCTACACGTACCAACATCCGCATGTCACGCTAGCCTTATCCTACTCTAGGCCTAGACTAGCTAGGATGGTATAGGCCTAGCCTTGAAGGGACGAAGGTCCCAATGAAAAACAACGTGGCTCCTTGATAGCAAACATTGTCTATTTAACATCAAAATAATTCATTATTAGACCTATAGTTGTTTTTTGAATTGTACTCCACAACTCGTTAACGTCTCGTATCTATTGTCGTGACGTCATGGCTCGCTGGCTCACACTTGTGATGTCTCGCACTTGTGATCAAATAACACGCTGGCTCGCACTTTGGCAACACTCTTTGGCATGTCAGTCAACTCGCCCCTAGAAAACCGGCCCTTGGAAACTTGCCCCATAAAAAAATGTACACTTCCTAGACCATGCAGTCTTCAAAATAAATATTGTAACCTTTGGTAATCATCTACATTTTCCACATACATTTTTTGAAACTTTATTAAAAAAAACCTAAACCATAATTCACCACTATAGACACTTTTTGACAAAAATTAAAAATTACGACTTTGTTACCCAATGAGAAGTGTTCTAATATAGACAATGGGTCGTGTCTCATATTATTTGTTATATTTTTATTATTCATTATTTTCACTTGACTCGCATAAATAATTTTGTTCGAAGAACATTTATATGCAGTTGTACTTAGCAGCACTTCACTTGCAATTTCTAGTATCTTGGATTATTTTACAGTCTGAAACTGAATAAGCTATAACTCTACAATGTGTTGATTCTAAAACAATCACATTGTTCCTAGCTACAATAAACAATATACAGTAATTCCCAGTAATCGCTACTTCACAATTACACCCTTGCTTGCTTTTTCATATTTAAAACTGATCCTCTATCAGCATATCTGTACATATCCACATCTCATTGTGAATTATAATTTCATATATAGTTTTTTGTATGATAATCAAAAATTGACAAGTTTTAAATTTTCACTTTGGATTATTTTCTAATAAGAATGAAACGTGAATCACCTTTTCAAGATTGGCCTCAATCTCACTGAACACAGCATCAGACTTGAATCCAGGGGAAGCAGCTGTGTGATACATTCGCACACCATGACTGGAAATCAAATAATATATAGAACGACAAAAATCAATATAAAATAATAATAATAATAATAATAATAATAATAATAGTTCGATCTTAATATAAGATCAATAAGCAAATAAATATCATATTTCTGCCAGTATTCCAAGTTTTCAATAAACAATTGCTATTGGTATCAGAACCAACAAACAGATGGTGACTTATGAGAATAAATTACATCTGATGAATAATACGTTGAGTTAATGCGTACATGTGCATGGTATAAGCACATCAAATATCTGGCACATTGCGTTATATAAGTCTAATATGT
>NW_022717939.1:29082-31475 GCF_011630105.1 Anneissia japonica | reverse complement strand
GGGAAACACAAATGTACGGTATTATTTATTTAATAAAATACTATTTAATTTGTATACAATGAAATTTTATCACTGAGAGAACAGATAATGATGTCAAAATATTTTATATACATATGGAGGCTTCATGATCAAAGCTTTTTGCCAGGATTTGTTATGTCCCTGGCGCGACTGGGCTGCTGGGCCGCGGTTTGGTGTCTGGAATCGTAAATGCTGTGAAGTAAAAAGTTTGCGGAACGCTGGTCTAAATAACACCGCAAAGCACCTGTCACGGCTAGCAAATGCGGAAGTGGGCATACGCACATACTTCTCACGATGTAGCTGTCGTAGGCCTACCGATCCGATGAAAAATGACGGTAAAAATAATTATTTCTCCTAAATTATTCTAAAATATGGGATGATATTCACTTCATGAGATCCAGACTCTGATGATCTATGTTATATTTTTTTTTAGACCGATAGGTTTCAAATCCTAGCTAGACGTTTATTGAGGACGGTGACCTAAGTTTTGCATTGTGTTCGTAGGCTTTAAACAAGCGTAATTATGACATAGACGACAAAAATGTGAGGCACTACGTGTTGTCGTAGTCAAAATGCTCATAATTTTCAAGCATAATGAATTCTTAAACCAGTTAATAGCACATAATTTAAACAACATCAACAAAATTAGTTTTTTATCTTAATTGGAAAGTATCCCACCGCATTCATTGAGAGTCACCTAGGTCCAGAATTGCTCCTGGAGTGAAATCGGATGGTGACTCAGGAGATCCTGCATTTAGATTGTGCCAGTTGGTTTTAGTTGTTATTGAAAAAAGGTCTAATTAATAATTAATTGACATTGAACAGTATTTTTTTTCTGGTTCAGTGAATAAATACTCCCAAAAAGAAACTTATGCATGACGCAAGTGCTTTGCTACCGC
Organism: Anneissia japonica; assembly: GCF_011630105.1. Lineage (NCBI taxonomy): Eukaryota > Metazoa > Echinodermata > Crinoidea > Comatulida > Comatulidae > Anneissia > Anneissia japonica. The sequence goes on along the minus strand of NW_022717939.1, from coordinate 30,558 downwards.
GAGGGAAAGGCGCTATATAATGAAGATTATAAACTGATATTCACTTACAGTTATAATGCTAATGATGCCATTTCCTCTGTGGTACGTAATATTGTACCTGATACAAGTATCGCTAGACTGTCTCTGAATCAGACGCCAATATAGTTGTGATGATCAGAATAATACCTTACAAGGTTTGACAATAGTCAATAATATTATAATTAGGGCCTATATTAATATATTTTATATGTCAGTGGTGACGTCATCACTTTCATTGGCACTGAATTTTCCTATTCCCGACTGATCACTACATCGATAGTGCCTCCGCTTTTTTTTTTGCATCTCGTGTGCGAAAAAAAAAAAAAAAAAATTAAAAGCTGGGGTGATTTTACAACAGTTATATCGCGATGAAATATTTCATTGCAGTCCAAGCTATGAACGCATACAGTGAACCAAACAAATCTCGCTCTACGGCACTGGTTAACATGAATAAAGCCTATATCGTCCTAGGCAATGTCTACTATACCAGGACGTTAGGCCTACCTAATAACCTCTAATGAACTTCATTAACCACAATCAATGTATCCATCTCCGGATCGCTAAGTATCGCGAAGTGCTGTGCGAAAGGTGTCAGTGTGGTACTACTTGGTACTACTAAGATATCATTCTTGCGCAGCTAATGCACACACACAGTGATCACTGAGACTGATGATATAGTATAGTATGATATAGGGCCTTGAGCTGTCGTAACAAAATGAGTCTTGTGGTACGCCAGTCAATTTGATATATTCAAGAAAATATAATATATATGATATTTTGACAAAAATTGGATTTCATAGTAGCAAAAGTTCTGAGTTTCCTAAGGTAATCATGTTTTTGAGGCACATAATGCAAAGCAATTTTTCAGAATTAGTAGGAAAACCAAAACAAAATGTATCAGTTGTTTATCTTTAGAGGCGATTTTATGTGTTTTATACATATAAAATTTAAAATGATCTTACTCCGGTTTTACTCGGCCTAGGCACATTCTTCAAAGACCAAAATAAAGCATATAATAGTCCTCTATCTAGATATATCAATTACTCATTTTATTTTTTGTAACACAAGACTCATTTTGTCACTAAAGCTCACCTGTAGCAACCGCTTTACAACCAGCAGTTTGATTATGAAAGGCGATGGACGTTACAACCTTAGGCATAATTATTTCCTTTAAAATTATTTCAGGAAATAATGGCTCCTTCGGCTTATATTTCCTATAGTGTACTCAAAACCTGACTATATTTGCTTCATATTACACAATAACAAGCAAAATAACATAATGAATAAAATAGGTAGGTTTTTTCAGCTCTAAAATGATCATATTCACGAAGTGGGTCAACTCGTAGTATTATATCCTGTCGACAATAAATACGTATAATAATAGGTTTACCTGGCGGCACATATATAGCATTTTCTGGTGGCACTCTGTTGTTACTCATTGTTGCCATTTCAAAAATT
>NW_022717939.1:27093-28875 GCF_011630105.1 Anneissia japonica | reverse complement strand
TTTTTTTTTATTGGAGTTTTGCTGTCCAGAAAAAAAAAAAAAAAAAAAAAAAAAAAAAAAAATTCTCTGTGTACTGGTACACACATAGGCCTATTTACTGCAGTAAAACACATTTCTCGCCATTTAAGAACCAACATTTTCCCGGGGAGGACCCCTGACCCCCATTTGATTTGGGGTTCATCGATTTTTAGAAAAAAGAATATGTATTCAGCGACTCAATTTTTGTTATGTACTGTACATACACACATAGTCAATCAAAAGACACCTCAGAAGTCGGAAAAGCTCATTTCCTGCCATCTAGTGATCAAAATTTTCACGGGGAAGGACCCCTTCCTCTTCGGGATTATCCATTCATGGAAAAACAACTTTCAATACAATTCTTGCTTTAGTTATCACAGCTTTAGTTTGAATAGTTAGTCAGTAATTTACATTTTAAAAGAGTAAGATTAAGATTTCAAAAGTTTATCTGACATGGTTAACAAACTAAATATTTAAGTCGCTATACCATTAACAGCATACTTAAATTTGTGAAAACTAAATCTGTCAGTGATTAAGACAAGATTATTATAACTTACATCTGTAACTAGATTATCTTGCTCAGTTGAAGTCAAGTCGGTATCTTGTGTCACCATTTGGCCACCGATATGAGTGAAAATCACAGACAGATTCAAAGATATAGCGTCTGAAAATTACCGTGAAATTAATACCGTAATAAATATATAAAAGTATACGAAAGTAGCAAAACTACAAATCTCAATGTTTTATAAATATGGCCGCGATGAAGTGTCTGCCATTTTGTATTAAATCAAGATGATTTACATATTTAATTTCGAAGTATAATGTGTTTTATATTATATATTTGTCTTAACAAGAAGTGCTACCTGTACATATTCCAGATATGTTAGCATATCCTTCTAAACAACTGCACAAGAAACTTCCATCAGTGTTCGTACACATAACATTTTCACCATCACATGGGCTTGCATCCTTGCATTCGTTTTGGTCTGATAAATGTAAATAAAAAATACATTTAATACATTTTACTAGAGAAATGTTTAATAGTGTATTTATTATTAGTCAAAAAGACAGGGAAATACCTCAAAGAATAAAATTTTAAATAGCTAATTTAAAAGGATTAAATGATTTAATAACTTCAAAAAAGAAGCAGAAAAAAACCAATTTTAACCGATTTTACTACAGAAACAAATGATTACCAGCCAATTTAAGGATCTATGCAAATGAATACAAGGAAGTTATTATTTTACTTTCTCGAATTTTGTTCTCATTTAATTTTTTTATGTAAGGTTAGTAACCTACTTAAATATACATATTAAGCAATTCTAATGTGAAATTAAGATTAAATTTTTTGTTTCTTCATGACTGATAGTACATCTTTAAACATTTGAGACCGCTTTGTAATACTAAATATATAGCCAATTTTAATAAGGAGGCAGATACAAATTCTGTTTTCCTGTTTTCATCAAGCATAGCTCATCAACGAAATGTTCCTTAATTTCAGTTTGTGGCTTATGAAGAAAAAGTGTCTCTGGCGGGAGGTAAACCTGCAACCTCTCGCTGTCAAGGTGAGTATCATACCAATAGGGACCTAGGATATATGTTCAGTTCTAACACCAAGGCACTTTCTCTCATACAACATATTTTTTCATTTGTTTCTATTTTGTTTACGGTGCTACACACAACAAACGTGATTTAAATAATTATTAACTACGATATGTGGCTGCGACCTATAAGCTTTTCTAGCTTAACCACAGCTCCACTATA
>NW_022717939.1:7586-26010 GCF_011630105.1 Anneissia japonica | reverse complement strand
CAGTATATATGGAATCTGGCTATTTGAGTATAGAAAAGGCCCCGGTTGTAAATTAATTTGTTTGAAGGGCCAAATTATTTTTATAGTTGATCTCACAGGCCAAAGATTATCTCCACCGATTAAAAGCAATCGTTAAACATACGGGTGAAACGCTCTTCGCTAAGATAGGTCTATTTGTTTTTTGGCAATTTCAAATTATAATGTTAATTGTACTACACCTGTCTCTTATACACATCCCAGTGTTACACAAACAACTGAAACTGCCATTCGTGTTCTCACACTCAGCATTAATGTCACAATCATGAATATTCTCTTCACATTCTTGGATGTCAGTACACTGGAACCCGTCTCCACGGAAACCTGTGTTACATGTACACACGTAAGATCCTTCAGAGTTACGACACGCGGCATTCGTGCTACAGGTAGAATCATCACACTCATTTATATCTATAATATGTAAACAAAGTAAGGATGATTAAATATAGCTCCAGATACTAGACTACTTACGGTATTTAGCAAGCCACACAACAATTATTATTGAGAGCGTCTCGATTTAAGTATCTAACTCACCATCACAGGAGTCGCCTGTTTGGTTATAAGCAAACCCTATATTGCAGGTACAATTGTAAGAGCCCTCCGTATTGGTACAAAACGCATTATCTGGACAAGTTCCCGGAGTATCACATTCGATGATATCTAGTAATAACAGAAAAATTCCAAAATATACATTTTATTTAAATTAGTGAAAATAACAATAATAATAATAATAATAATAATAATAATAATAATAATAATTATTATTATTATATTAAAGTAATGAGCAATAATAATAAACAAAAACAATAAAAAACCACCATGACTACGACGAGAACATTATATTATATATAATCATATACAGCATATAATATATAACAATTACATTATTGTATAAGGTGATATTATGATAATAACTCACCAAAACAATCAACCCCTGCGCCAAGAAAACCATTATTGCAAGTGCATGCATACGAACCCTCGTTGTTGGTACAGTTAGCATTCGGATCGCAGTCATTTGCATCATTTTCACATTCATCAATATCTTGTTATGAAATAGGTAATGGAAAAAAAATGGCTTTTTTTGGTAAAGGTTTCCAGAGATTTTCTTTATTTCTGCAGTTGACATTATAGTCTATTGCAATAAATCTAAAATTTACAATTGAGTGAACAGTTGAATTGGATGTTCAGCTACTGATTGATCGAGCTTAGAGGTTTTGATAGCTGATGTATGTTGTGTAAAGTCTTATACAAAGGATGCTATTTGTTTCTCTGACATATAGTATTGTTTACCAAAAAGATTACAATAATATGAGATATATCATTTTTGTTGAGACGTAATTGCCTTATCCGGAATAGGGCTATGTGATTTTTTTTTGGTTGCTCTTGAATGATGTAGAGTCAAGCAAATGAGCTCTTTTGCATGATGTACCATAAAGATGACTGCCCAAATTATGGCTGTCGCAAATACATTTGCCTCTTGAATTTAGATCTCACTAACTTGGCATATTATATGAATTATAGCCCTTAGTGGTGGTACCCCAGGGTGATAGGTACACTTTACGTACAGCATGGCCTTTGAAAGTATAAAAAAGCACAGTATGTATGGAATCTGGCTATTTGAGTATAGAAATGGCCCCGGTTGTAAATTAATTTGTTTGAAGGGCCAAATTATTTTTATAGTTGATCTCACGGGCCAAAGATTATCTCCACCGATTAAAAGCAATCGTTAAACATATGGGTGAAACGCTCTTCGCTAAGATAGGTCTATTTGTTTTTTGCCAATTTCAAATTATAATGTTAATTGTACTACACTAGCAGTCGGGTTGAGCCATGGGCCAAAATTGGGTGGCGGGAAATTTGTGTGGGGACGTGTCATCAGTTTAACAGTCGGGTAGTCAACTTTGGTGGGTCGTTCTATCAATGTAATTGACCACAATACATAAGCTACGCTAAGAGTCTGGACATTTTTTGAAAAAAAATGCAAAAGGTTATCCGCATTTTTGGGAGCACTGTCTTTTGGTACACCAAATTTTTGTTATCCCTGTAAATTAAAAGAATGCTATTTACGAATCAAAGTGAACAGAAACAAAACACAGAGGCGGAACTTGGTGGCACAATTGACGGCACTGTTTATGACTTGAAAAGAATAATATTGACAGTGATAAGATCAAAACACAGAGACAGAGCTTAGCGGCACAGAGAGTCCTGTATAACACAGCGTTATTTGTAGGACAATCGAAATGCATTTTATGAGCACATGTTCCTTGGTTCACTAACATTTTATTACCAGGTAACGTTAAGTACGAATGTCATTAACGATTAAACCCAATAGACGTAGTGCAAAATAACATAAATTTTGTGTTTACCTATGATTTAACAATGGTTTTTTTTCTATCATGATTCTTCATGCATCAGGGCTCTACAATCATTACAATTTTAACACGTCTATGATAAAGTTTTTACTCCCCTGAGCTGATATGTCAATTTCAGACGAGCTAATAAGGTCTTATTGAGAGTTTTTTTGGTATTCTTTACAGGGTTTAATTTTAGGTCTGAGCGGGGTAAGCCCTACACCATAACGCGTTTTTTTTTTTTTTTTTGGCTTGTTAAAATCCTAGAGGAATAATTTAGACATGCAGAGATAAATAAGACCACGAAAAGCACCCAGTGATTGTTTTTTTTTTAAATATTCATGCTTATTAGTTCGCCTAACTAACCTTAACTAGCGCCCTCTGTAATTTCTGCCTTAACTGTATAGGGAAAAATAATTTAGTCCGGATAGTTTTTTTTTTTTTTTTTTTTTTTTTTTTTTCCGTTAATTTTTTTTTTTTTTTTTTTTTTTTTTTTTTTTTCTGAATTCTGAAAATAAATCCAAAGAACAAACGCCTCATGCACAATGCTTGACTGTACGGAAAGTTTTTATACAGTGTTGAAGAGAACAGCAGCTGCTAGCAGGTGCATATGTTCATCATTGGCTTAACGGATTTGGTAGCAGAGAGTTGGCTCCACTATGTGTGAGCCCTTATTTTTATGAAGGGATAGACGTAAGTCATCTTATATCGTGCGGGCCGCGATTTTTTTTTCCGTACGGGCCTCGTTGGCCTAACGACTGTACGACGCTCACAGAGATAGCGAGAGATTGCGGGTTCCATTCCCAACATGTTTAAAATAAAAGGTGGCTCCACTATGTGTGAGCCCTCTAGTTGGACGAAGGGAGAGAGACTAGTGGTCTTAGATCCGTAATTATATTGTACGGGCCTCTGAGGTCTAACAGCATGACGCTCGCCAGGATTTCCGGGTTGGATTCCCACTAATGACCTCTTTTTTCATACAACTTATCAGGAACATTTCGTGGATGTTTGATACGATTTATTACATCATGTTTCTATATATTTCAGTACTGTTCTTATCTATATGATTTATACATTATTTTTGTTTTGTCTAACGGAGGTATGACGCTCACCGCTCACCGAGAGAGCGACAGATTGCAGGTTCGATACCCAGTAGAGACCATTTTTTCATACAATTTATTATGTACTTTTTGTTGATAATTTTGATACGACTTATTACATCGTGTTTCTACATATTTGAGCGTTATCTTATTATCTATTTGATTTATACACTGGTAGTTTAGCATACCTAAATATATTCTCTTCATATTTATGGTGGATAACATATCACGTGACATTGGTTATTTACCACTTTCGTCACTTCTCATGGAAATTTAGTTCCACCGTGCATTTTGATTTTCTTCAGTGAATTTTATTTCCAACAACTGTTAAAACTGTATAATTATAATAAAGATAACACTTCCAGTGACTGAAAGTGTTTCTTTCATTTTTCGCTATAAAATGGCGGATAAACATTTTGTTTAAATACACCAATTTTTATGTTCAAGTTTATAATCTTTATGTTGCTTCAAAATGGGCAAGTTAATATTTTTTACAATTGCTTTTGGTATTTTGCAAGGGACAATACATCTTTAATTCATGTTATATTTATATTTCTAGTGCAATTGAATTGTGATGTAATTTAATTAATGTGTTTTCTTTTATTTTACACCAAATTGACTATCAATTTGATGGACAATAACATTTATCTTTTATTATGATCATCGTCATTCTTGCCTCAAACATTCTTAAAAACATGCTGTACGATCTGAGTATGATCCTTGATTCATTCAAAATGCATGAATCGTTGTAACAGATATGCTGCTGTATTCGGAGGACGATCTAGGTTAAAATTTAGGTTGAGGATAAAATGTTTCCAAGAAATCCCAAAAAGAAAGGGGGATCAAAAATCAAATTTCGGGAGCTGAAAATTGTGATTCTTAGATGGCGGGCAGGAAATGAGCTTTCCCGACATCTGAGGTGTTTTTTTTTTAATGAAGTTCTTCAAAATTCAAGGATTTCCCCCTCTTGAAAATGGTCAGGTCGTTATTATTACAGTAAATAGGCCTATTATGTCTGTGCCGGTAAACATACAGAAAAAAAAAAGAGTGGTTGCATACTTATTGTTTTTTCATGAATCGAATATTTTATTTTCTGTATGAACAATTGCTTTTTAGCTTTTTTTTATCGGGGGTTAGTGTGTGTGGTGGGGGGTGTGGGTGTGTGTGTGTGTGTAGATCAATGCAATTATTTAAACATGAAAGGAGGGTCTATGTCTACGACATGATTACCTGTACAAGCATTTAGACCGTCACCACTAAATCCAGATCGGCATGTGCAGTTAAAACCTCCAATTGTATTCAAGCAAGTTGAATCATCATGGCATGGATAAGGGTTAGTACTCCTACACTCATCAATATCTAAATTATTGGTATATAAAGAGTCCAATTAGATACAAAAGGCAGAGTAATTTCTCTGTAATACAATACCATTGTAACTTCCACAGTATATCTTAGATATAACTTTTTAGCCTACAAATATTATATGTTAACATAAGGATAAAGGTAACAGTAACAACAATAATAGAAATAATAAAGATATTAACAATAACAATGGGCCCTATTATAATCATATAATAATCTGAAATTACAAACCCTCGCCCTGTTGCGCCATACTGAAAAAATAATGGCATTATGTGCACTGCTTCTTTTTTCCCAATATAATGAACAAGTTTTAAAAAATAAAAAAATTGCATTCCAATTCCGATTAGAAAAGAACTTTGTGGCAAATACATGTAGAATTGTCATTTATAAAATACTATTTTTGCCATATTTAATTAACAGATCTAATTTGACACCTCCACCTGTGGCCCACCGTCGAATTGCTCGAGTCGGCTCGGCCTAGTCAAATGAGGCCTAGCATCATTGACAGCGCGTGGCAAGCCCATCAATCGGGTGTGTTTGCAAGCCAGCGGGACTACTTCCAGTCCGCCGGTTAGAATTTGGCAGACCCCCTACTTTGGCCTGTAGTCGGTTCGCTCGAGCCACGCGGCCTAGCATCATATAAACATTCTAAAATCTGCATTTTACTTCCGATCAGCACCAAAGTTTAGGACCGAGATACATGTACCATTGTCAATATGTGTGAAATGTGTAGTAAATCGGTCCTACAGCTTTGGAGTTATGCGGCCAGAAGAACACACAGACACAGGCCCCCACCCACCCCACACACACAGAGAAGCGCTTTATTGCAATACCTTCATCTGTCCTTCGGATAGACGAGGGTAACATTGACAATAAAAATAATTAAAAACTAAATAACAACATTAGGAATAGTGGTAATGATAGTTTGAATAACTGTAATGATAATTATACAATGTAATCATAGTCTTACCAACGCACATAATTGTTCCCTCTAAAAGTTCATAACCTTCAATGCACATGCAGTTGTAGCCTCCTATTGTGTTATTGCATATTCCGAGATTCCCACAGCTATTCAGATCGTCGTCAGAGCATTCATCTATGTCTAGGTTTTAAAATAAAAAATGCGTAACCATAATAATTATAAAACGAGTTACAATGGGGGGGGGGGCAAGAAATAGATTGCTCTAATCAAGCTTTGCCCCCTTTCTTAACTACATAAATTGATCCCCACCCCAAACAATAATCAAATTAGTCAAATTAGGTTTAATAAGGTATAAAGCTTAATATAAACAATAAAATTCCAGCTCTCTTTTTAATCTTTAATTCATAAATGTTATTTACAATTAAGTCATTTATCAAGCTTAACGCCAACGAAAGAAACATAATTTCATTCAGAAATTAAAGTCGTGTTAATTTTTAGACAGCCCAATGTAGTGATAACTTTATTTTTTGATTGAAAATTATATAATTTGTTTTATCGGCATTTATTGTTAACTTATTTGCGTTACACCATCTAGTTTCTTTTTTGGAAAACGAAAATTAACCTCATCGAGATCTAACATACTCCCGGGAAAAGGTTTCAAATAAATTGCTATCGTCGCAAACAATCCGAAATCAAAAAAAGGTCTGTTGAATTTGGAAAATCATTATAAATTAAAAACAAAATTACTCCAATCACTGATCCATGAGGAAAATAGTAGTCGATAGGCAACTTATTAGAAACAAACCTATCAGAACAAACACACTGAAACATGCTACTAAGATAGCCAAAGTAAAGGTGCACCCTTTATCCCTTAATTTTGTAATTTTAAAATTTAAATTTCAAGGTTGATGGAATCGAATGCATTAGCAAAATCAAGGAAAATACCAAGGGACGATTTCGAATTATCGCATTGAAATAAGAGGTTAATAACTAAAGTTAATTAAGTCAATTTTTGTTATATTTTTTTTGACGAAATCCATATTATAGTAGCGGGAAAAGCAATATACAATTTCAAATTCGATTTTCGAACTGTTTAATTCAAATTAACATTTTAGGCATGATTTTCGCTGAGGGCACGTTTCAACAACCTTTCCAGAGTAACGTAATTTGGGCATATTGCGCACTAATGAATGAACTATTCATGAATTTAGGCTGAAATGTAGTTAATAAATATTATGTAGGTTATCTGTGTAATATTATGAATCATTTTTACCAGTGCAATTGGTGTCGGTTCCATTCAATAGTTCAAAGCCATGATTACAGATACATATAAACGCATCTTCGCCGTCGGTACTGCAATCACTATTCACACACATTAACGTACAGTTTGCTGGTGCTGTATAAAAATACAATAAATTTAATTAAAGTTATTCTGGTTTCGTAGAGTAGAGGAAATGTTCAGGTAGTTCTTCACTAACGGATAGTAGGTGGCACACTCGGAAAGTGTCACACCATCCTCTTTAGGGTTGTCCCTTAATAGGGGTTGTCCGTAGTTGTGAAAGACAAATGTTTTTCTCGTTAAACATGGAAAAGTGGCCCTAGCCCAGAAAACCACATGTTTGATTTTGTTACATTGATGATATCTTCATGATCTAGACTTACGGTGAAGATAGTTTTGATACGTTTCCATTGAACAATAATTCGGCTTATCCTACATTAATTAAATTTACTGCTAACAAATCCACAAGCATTGTGGACGTTATGACCATGTAATATGGTGCACAGATCTCTTCCGTAAACCAACGGATAAACATATGTACCTGCTCCCTAGCAGCTCTCATCCCCTGCACTGTATGAACAACAATTCCGTACAGCCAAGCATTGTGTATCCGGAATAGAAATTATCATCGAAGACCCAACGAAACAGCTATCAAAAAACAAAGGACATACTTCGTGATCGAAGACTGACGTACAAACCATGTCAGCGGTCGACCCGAGGGCCACTGCTTACTACATATCAACCGTGGTTACCACTACTAAAGGCTTAACTTAAAACACAAACATATGCCCATCCTATAGACCACAGAACGTCTCCGATCTGTTTTTTGTACAAATACACCGTTCACAGCCTATCGCAGACCACAAAACCTTCGTCATATATTAGTAGAATCTTTAAATTCAAGAGGCAAATAACCTCCTGTTACAGCTGTAATTTGGGCAGTCTCCTTTTTGTAGTTCATAATGCAAAATATTCTCCTTGCTTGATTCTACACAATCATTCAAGAACAACCAAACAAACCACAACCACAAAAAAAAAAAAAAAAAAAAAAAACATTCGTCGTATGAGAACAACACAAGATATATGGATCAGCTATCAAAACATCTAAGCTTAATCAACCAGTAGCCGAATATGGTCACTCAATTGCAAATTTCAGAGTTATTGCAATAGACCATGATGAATGTAGCCACATTAGTCAGTTACAGAACAATATGAAAGAAATGACAGCAGCAATTTTGAGACTAACAATATATTATTCTCTTGCTTTCGTTCACACTATGTGGACGAAAGCTAGAGAATAAATTATATATTGTTAGTCTCAAAAGTGCTGCCGTCATTTCGTTTATATTGCAATAGACCATAATGCGAATTGGAGCAACAGACATTGTAATGATAAAAAAAAATAATAATAATTTCTGGGAAATTAATTAGGAAAAAATTTAGAAATATTTCGGGGGGGGGGGGGCACCCTAGAAAAAAAAAAAGAACTCAAACGGGGTGACAAACTTAAAGCAACATATAGGTTTTTTTCTTTTTTTAAGTACCATACGTAACACACACTTCGGCGGTCAAAAGCTTCCAACGCTGGCGATCTCTTGCCAAATTGATTACATCAGCTGTAGAGTAGGTGTTGCACAAGCTTTTAATTTGGTCCAAAAATTTAAAACGTTGTCTTACCCTTGCTCCTTTTCCCTCAACTTTCCTTTGTAAATCTAACATTTTTATATACCCCTTCCTGATGATATGACCGAGAAAATGAAATTGCCGTTAAGTGATAACTGATAGCAGTTCCTTGTTAACCCCGGCTCTCCTCATAACTTCATTGTTGGTCACACGATCCAGGTCGATATACACAACATTTATTCTTTTAAGGAACCACATCTCGGCTGCTTCGATGTTTTTTTTTTATCTGCTTGGACGACAGTGTCCACGTCTCGCATCCATATGTCAAGATAGACTATATATAGCACTTAAGCAGTCTGAGTTTAAGCTTCATGGACAGGAAGTTAGTGAGGATGGGACGCATTTCTGGTAATTTCTGCCTCGCAATAAAAATTCTTTTTCGGACCTCGGTTTTACACTTGGCATTAGATGTAATCAGATTGCCAAGGTAATTAAAAGTATCCTTCCCCTCAATCACCTCATTACCAATTGTTAAGTGACATTCAGACTTGTTTGCTGACTTGCTGACTACCATCGATTTAGTTTTTGTGCAGTTAATCGAAAGTCCAATTTCGGCCTCTTCTTCGACAACTTTATCTAAAAGAGCTTGCAGTTCTTCTTTGGAAGTTGCGATGAAAACTGTCTCATCTGCGTATCGCAGATTATTGATGTTCACACGGCCGACTTTCAAACCGATCAGGTCTAGTTCGATCGCTCGCAAAACAAATTTCACTGTTAAGGTTGAAAAAAGTCTGGTGATTGCACACATCCTTGTCTAAAGTCTCTGAAGATGTTGATCCATGCGGTTAATATGTTGTCAATCCTAACTGCAGCCCTTTGATTCCACAGGTTTCTAACGATTTGAACATAGGTAGCTGTTTAAATTGAGGATTACGGGTGTTGGGTAGATGCCATTAAACAAAAATGCTGTATAATTGTTGATAATTTTCGTTTACTTATATAGGCTTCCACTTGTATGTTGCATAGTTGCTGTAGATTTTTTTAATATAATAATTATTATTATATTATGCTATACATACATTCACGTGTAAAAGCCGTGATTGTATGTTTGTTATATTATCATAATAATATTAAAAGCACTCAGTAAAGAGCATATCTCCGCCCGCCGCATATCCCATTCTATAAAATAAATCTCTCAAAATATGTTCCTATTTTATTTCAACCACCACCAATACCACCCCACCTAACTTCGCTCCACTCCTCTTCAATACTGCACAGTAATTCGCCCAAACACTCAAAGAGGGGCCTTTCATTGTACTAGTGGTATACCTGCCAATTCCTTGATTCTTCCGGTTAAACACGTCTTCATTAAAACATGACAAACTATTCTTGAAAGCGTCATTTTTATCCATTGATCCATTTTCGAGATATTTAGGTCTGGGTCCTAATGGCCCTCAAGTGCACACCCGAACACCAACACTTAATAATGTCTTCCTTGTAACTTGGTTAAACGTTCATGAAAGTCTCATTTAGGTAAGTTGCAACGTTTTTGAAATATTTAGTGTAGAATGTTTGCTCTTAAATCCCCTTAACTGCTCCACACATGCACACCCTACCCGTAATGTTTTTCTTAATTTGCCGTGATGTTTCCTAGACTTAATTTGCTGTGATGTTTTCTTTTATATTTGTCGTGATGTTTTATTTGAAATTTGCCGTGATGTTTCATATTAAATTTTCCGTGACTATTTTTAATTGCCGTGGTGTTTCAAAATATTTGCCGGGATGTTCTATTTCATTTGTTGTGACACTTATGGGCAACCGAAATTTCTGGCTGTTTACTTTTTAGCTGTTACTTACAGGTGTGTGTATCTACCGTGATCCAGTCATTGTTTCCCACAGCATTGCTGTTTTTTTTAGCATTTTCATTTTACTCTATAGTATTATTAGTATTATTATATAATCCATATGTATAACATCTAAATAATTACTCACAAGAACATGACACTCCATCGTCATCTAGAACAAGGTCACCCGGACAGCTGCATGTGAAGCCTCCAGGTTTGTTTATACAATCGTGTGAACAATTGTGTGCATTTATGTCGCACTCGTTTATATCTAGAATAAATTGCAAAGAATAAATTGTTCATATCACATTAGTTACTTTAGAAATCAAGTAAAATAATACAAAATTGGTTAATATATAATTATACCTTGACACATGTCTCCATCTACGAGCGTGTAGCCAAATCGACAACTGCAGATGTAAGACCCATCAGTGTTTTCGCAAAAGCCTACGTCACCATCACACGGAGTATATTCACATTCATTGTTATCTAAAATGCAGACACATTATTCAGATTAACTATAAAATAATATGTCCACAAAGACGTATTTGATCTTCAGCACATGTAAACTTTGATCATAAGAAAGATAATCCTATGCTCGTACCTAAGTGTTAGTAAAATGATTATATTATGGTTATTTACATTTATATAAATTATTATTGTTTACCTTGAATTTTTAGATATATAATAATTTATATAAAAGCTTTAGGAACATGACTGTTGTCTGTTGATGGATTGTATAAAAGGCGGCGGGAGATGTGTATAAGAGACAGGGTTAAACGTTCATGAAAGTCTCATTTAGGTAAGTTGCAACGTTTTTGAAATATTTAGTGTAGAATGATTGCTCTTAAATCTCCTTAACTGCTCTACACATGCACACCCTACCTGTAATGTTTTTCTTAATTTGCCGTGATGTTTCCTAGACTTAATTTGCTGGGATGTTTTCTTTTAAATTTGTCGTGATGTTTTATTTGAAATTTGCCGTGATGTTTCATATTAAATTTTCAGTGACTATTTTTAATTGCTGTGGTGTTTCAAAATATTTGCCGGGATGTTCTATTTTATTTGTTGTGACACTTATGGGCAACCGAAATTTCTGGCTGTTTACTTTTTAGCTGTTACTTACATGTGTGTGTATCTACCGTGATCCAGTCATTGTTTCCCACAGCATTGCTGTTTTTTTTAGCATTTTCATTTTACTCTATAGTATTATTAGTATTATTATATAATCCATATGTATAACATCTAAATAATTACTCACAAGAACATGACACTCCATCGTCATCTAGAACAAGGTCACCCGGACAGCTGCATGTGAAGCCTCCAGGTTTGTTTATACAATCGTGTGAACAATTGTGTGCATTTATGTCGCACTCGTTTATATCTAGAATTAATTGCAAAGAATAAATTGTTCATATCACATTAGTTACTTTAGAAATCAAGTAAAATAATACAAAATTGGTTAATATATAATTATACCTTGACACATGTCTCCATCTACGAGCGTGTAGCCAAATCGACAACTGCAGATGTAAGACCCATCAGTGTTTTCGCAAAAGCCTACGTCACCATCACACGGAGTATATTCACATTCATTGTTATCTAAAATGCAGACACATTATTCAGATTAACTATAAAATAATATGTCCACAAAGACGTATTTGATCTTCAGCACATGTAAACTTTGATCATAAGAAAGATAATCCTATGCTCGTACCTAAGTGTTAGTAAAATGATTATATTATGGTTATTTACATTTATATAAATTATTATTGTTTACCTTGAATTTTTAGATATATAATAATTTATATAAAAGCTTTAGGAACATGACTGTTGTCTGTTGATGGACTGTCTCTTATACACATCTAGATGTGTATAAGAGACAGGGTTAAACGTTCATGAAAGTCTCATTTAGGTAAGTTGCAACGTTTTTGAAATATTTAGTGTAGAATGATTGCTCTTAAATCTCCTTAACTGCTCTACACATGCACACCCTACCTGTAATGTTTTTCTTAATTTGCCGTGATGTTTCCTAGACTTAATTTGCTGGGATGTTTTCTTTTAAATTTGTCGTGATGTTTTATTTGAAATTTGCCGTGATGTTTCATATTAAATTTTCAGTGACTATTTTTAATTGCTGTGGTGTTTCAAAATATTTGCCGGGATGTTCTATTTTATTTGTTGTGACACTTATGGGCAACCGAAATTTCTGGCTGTTTACTTTTTAGCTGTTACTTACATGTGTGTGTATCTACCGTGATCCAGTCATTGTTTCCCACAGCATTGCTGTTTTTTTTAGCATTTTCATTTTACTCTATAGTATTATTAGTATTATTATATAATCCATATGCTGTCTCTTATACACATCTAGATGTGTATAAGAGACAGAGGGTATACAGATCAAGCCGGTTCTGATATTTCCAATCAAAATGAAAAACTCTAAAGTAAAGAACATTCATTTTGTTAAAGTATGCATGTGCTATTTCCCGGCAGAGAAGTATTTTTTTCAACCATAGTTGGTATGGTAACTAGTCCACTAACTTTAACTTTAAATCCTATATCTGCCCCTGCATTCAGATTACATGTTGCAATTTTTGGGTGTCTGAGATGTTCAAAATTTTAACACTTTAGGCCCGCCATTGTGGAGCTGAGGTAGTATGAATTATACTGTATATAAGCCCTCCAGTTGAATATAAACACAGTGCGATGAAGTCTAACCAACTAGGGGTTTTAATGTATTTATTTATTTTTTATTTATTTTTTTTTATATTATTTTTTTATTTTTTATTTTTATTTATTTATTTATTCATTCATTTATTTATTTATTTACATGAAGATACGTAGATGTGTCCACGAAACATTTATTTCTTTATGTCAGGCGTTAGTCAAAACTTTATTTACAATATATTTAATTGTTTTTTAAGTGAACATTCTATAGTACTTCTATATTCATTACTGTTACACAGTATTATATATTATAAGTCTAAATGAGAACAGTCGTGGTGTATCTAGAGGTTTTGATGTGGGGAGGGGGGGGGGGCTCGATAATCAGCTTAGGAGAGCTATCTCGCAAAATATGGTGATTTTTAATTACTTAACCTTGATTTTGGGGGGGGGGGCGAGACTAGGGGCTCGCAATTAATTTTTGGACAGGCGTGCGCCTCCCCACTTTGTATGTGCTTAAAATTAGACTTTGTTTAAAAGTTGCCCTTTTGGAGCTCCATATAAAACCCGGATGTAGAAGTACGTGGTATAATGATGTTTTTTGGCGTCCCATATAATACTACAATGTAAACATGCCATCGGGAGAAGCTAGCGACGCGAGCTCCAGTAAACGACACGTGACGGCGAAAAGTCGTCCGTAAAATTCATTATCTTCCCTCAATTAAGCTGAACTTATGAATTATGTTTACTTCGTGAGCTGAAGACTTTAATCCTGTTTACAGTTTTACAGACCGGTAGGTTTTGAATCCCCGACGTTGTCTGACGTAGTGTTACATTACTGTGTATAGAGCCTTTGAAATAAGCATAATTATAATATAGATAACGTGAACATACACAAAATCGACCTTATGGTCTCTGATTTGAACAACTTACCAATACAAGATCTTCCGGTTCCTGTATACCCGTCTTCGCAAGTACACATGTAACTTCCCATTGTATCTTCGCATGTGGCACTAGCGCTACACTCATGGGTTAATAATTCACATTCGTCTGCGTTTTCGCAAAATGTTCCATTGCCCGAATAACCACTAACACAGACGCATTTATAGGATCCAGCAGTATTGCGACACTCTGCATTAACGTGACAGATGTATGTGTTCTGTTCACATTCGTTGATGTCTGTGCATTCTAGACCACTGCCTTGATATCCAATTATACACGTACATGTAAATGAGCCATCAACATTATCACAAGTTGCTAGAATATCACATGGACTCTCAATGCATTCGTCAATATCTAAAGCCCAAACAAAAAAGATTTTAAAAAAAATTAAAGAGTTTTCGTTTGTTTCGTTGCATGCCCTGCACACGTTATTTTGGCAATATGCAGTTCATTATTTTGACCATATGCAATTCTGAAGTCCATGATGTTTGATTAATATACCGTTAGCTTGGTGGCCAATAAAAGTCTGAAGTTACAGAAGTTTTGGTGGCCAGTGTTAGTATGTAGTTAACAGAGGTTTTGTTAGAGCGTCCAATAGTCTGTAGTTTCAGAAGTGTTGTTGGAGCATCCAATTGTATGTAGTTGACTGTTGTTTTGCTGGTACATTTAGCCGACTATAACTTGAGGACGTTTGTTTGGTTTGTTTTATTATGATTGTTAGAAGTGTTAATAAAACGTTGAACGATATACAGTGATCGTTGGTTTACCAACTGCGTCCTAACTGAGTCTAAACTACTTAAGGAAGATTGTACCTCCCTTCTAAATATATATTAGCTCAATCTGTATCTTACCTTGACAATCTCTTCCATCGCCGCTGAACCCAGTTGAACATGTACAGTTGTAGCTTCCTGGGACGTTTGTGCACAAGGCATTCAGACTGCAGTCATTTTCCTGAAGACATTCGTTTATGTCTACATACAAGATATCTGTCTCTTATACACATCTAGATGTTTTATAACTGTTAATATGGAATGAGTGGGGAGCCATTTCGACTTTCGACTCTAGGTGTACGTGATATGACTTGTGTTCCCCTTCCATGACTTGCATAAAACACCGATGTTTTCTCTTTGTTTTGTTTACATATTTAATACTGCAGTCCTATTGTTCATTAACCCGTTCCCCAATGCTCCTGGATATTCTACTATGTATCTTGTTTCCTATTTCCTTCCACTGTATTCTCCGCATTTTAGTTATTTCGTGCACCACTTCTCGTTCATTACAATTTACGTTCTTGTCCTTTTTTACATATCATACATAATTTATCTGCGCAATCGGTCACGTTTAGATCGCAGGTTTTTAGTATTTTGTCCACTTATTTTCGCAAGCTTCCTCCCAGAGGTCGCATCGATAAAAATTGCAGCTTCATTGCCTCCTATTTTGAACCATGTTTTTTGTTTTCATGTACCATTTCTATCGATCTCTAAAAGGGTGTTTTAGTTCTCTATCATCTAATATTTCTTTTTAAATTTATTATTTGCTATAATATGGACTTGTCTTCACTCGTTATTACTGTATCCGCTCCGATGCATTCTGCCGATAAAGTGTTTTATGTGTTCATTTTCTCTTCTGTCTAAATGTTTTCTGAGTTGTTTTCCTTTACACGGGCAAGGTCCACTACTACACATTTTTTTTTTTATAAGAACACATATTATAAGAACACTGAAGCTGAAATTGCTTAAAAATTAAGAAGAAATTGACGCTTAGGTAAACTGTTACATCATGAGATTTTCATTTCTAAAAAATATAGAAAAAATACCCCAAAAAATCGTATCTGTACCCTAAATGCAGTAGGTGTGACTATGTAATGCCCTCCTGTACGATAACAAATTTCAATGTTTGGAAAGTGTGTTAAAATAAGAACAAATTAAGAGCATTTGAGACTAAAATCGGCAAAAAAAACCCAATAAAATAAAATAAATTAATAGATATACAAGTAAATAAATAAATAAAAACGAAAAACGAACACTGAGCCATTTTACATTCCACTGGTTCTGGTTTATAAGTAGAGCGATGGATTTAATGTGCATGTAATATTTGATGCGTATGTCTACTGTTCTTGTACACGATCTGTATTCATACATTAAGCTCGAGGGTTGGTAAACGTTTGCTTATACGTGGTTGAGGGTGGTCAGTCGTGGCATTGTAGGATGTACAAAATCACTATTTATGTAATACTGTAGTATTATTAGTGTTTATTTGCCTCTCTGTATCTTTATTGTAGGTGTTCTGTCTCTCAAGACAAAGTTATGTCATCAACACACCTAGTATACATTAGGCAGTTGATGTGCTTCTTCTGTAGCTCAAGCCTAAGTTATTTATCCCACCAAACCATAAATGATGTGGCTACGTAGCCTGTCAGGCAGTTGTCTATTGCTCCTATCCTTTAGATATAAAAACATGGGTGGTTTAAAAGTTACTATTATTATATAGTCTTTTAGCTCGTAGACTACCATTTTCTTAACATATCGTTCGTTAGGTATTGTAGTGGTTGAATCCAGGTACCCCATCTGATTTTCTTTTTTGGAGTTAGACCCAGAACCTGTGGTAGATGGATGTCTGCCATGCTTTAACTCCGTTATACTTTCTTTAGAATCTTATTTAACATGTTTGAGTAGCAGACATAGTTCGTAAGAACGCGATGCCACTCTCTTCAATGAAATCTCCGCATCTTCTACAGCGAACGTAACGTCGACTGATGGGTAAAGCACCTCAACATCCATTCCCCCAGTTATGTATCCTGTTATATTTTGCTCATTTTTACATTCTCTGACTTTAGACAATAAGTCATCTGTGCTTTCTCATGTAGTTTCTCTATCTTTCGTCAGTAGGCGCAGAAACATGACGTAACCGATCCGCACACTGGCCTGAGAGGAGGAGGTGGGGTCTGTATATCTTTGGAGCCTTGTGATCTTTACGTAGTCCGTGGTGAGGGGGCGTCCTTGTTAATCGCGTGGTATTTTACACTCGGGGGTAAATGCTTCTTGATCAACTGGGTAATGAAGTGATATTTATTACAGAGGAGAGTGGGAGAACATGCAGATTCTCCGCAGTAGGGCACACTCTCAAGTTCAATAATATACATTGTGTCTGTGTTTAATTACGGTATTATTTACACATATTTTCTCTATTTATGTTGACGTTCTTCGTCTATACATTTATATGGAATTCTATCATACATACAAAGGAACAGCTGTATGGCGTTATGAATTATTTACCGTGTTCTTGAATAATCACTACTCCTTATAGCAATATGCTATGCGGAAACGGAGGTACGAACCGATTGGGTTAGACGACGGCAGTCGGACTACGCCTGAAGAAGTGTCTATGTATATACTGTCTCTTATACACATCTAGATGTGTATAAGAGACAGAATTTTGGGATGATATATAATATGTACTCAAGCATTCCTATAATATAATTAGGTGTACATTCATGTACTTTTGTCAAACTTATAAAACACTTTATGAAGTCAATTCCAATTTTTGACGAGTGTAAGTACAGTAGTTCAACATGGTTTTCTAAGAAATATATGTTCATATACTGTGCTATAGTAGTTATACCGTTGGAAAGGTATACAATTCTCTATTAAATTGGTATAATTTTTAGTGTTGAAAAAAGTTTCTCCTGACTGCTTCAAAAACATGCCTCAATTGTGACCCTCAATGAAACATACTTGTGTTCCCTGATTGTAAAACAGCCCAAATAAGCAATATATGACGACTTGTCTCATCCCCGCACTTGCCCTTTAATGCAATGCATGTTTTTCGAAATCAGTCTGACTCAGAGGAAACACTATTGTTTGTATATTATGATATAGTCTTGTTCCCCTTGTATTGTATCAGTCGTATGAAACAATACATGACATTTATATGTAGCAATAAAAATTGAATTGAGACAATATGATCCGAAACGGATCCGTCTGCAGATATTGGGATTCCTTCCAATGGATGCTTAGTTTATTTTGTCATTCTGATCGGATTTTCTCTACTGTTCCGTTTTAATTTTTAATAGTTTTGCATTATGTAGCCGTTTGCTGTTTTATGGGTTTTTCCCATTTGCCTCTTAAAATTTATATATTATTAAAGAATCTCTATTGAGATCCAGCGGGCCGCCACTGATGCACGGTAGAGATTACATCTTTAGATCTCCGATCTTGTTCACAAATTCACGGACTAGTGCTGTCTCGTAAGAATTTTGTAGGACGCGTTAAGAGTGACAAAATATTCTCTGTATCTACTGG
>NW_022717939.1:0-7337 GCF_011630105.1 Anneissia japonica | reverse complement strand
GAATACAAAATTGCTTGACAACCAATACGCGCTCGTTTTGACGCGCTATTGTGATTACACTAACTAACACAATCTACTTTGATTGTGTTAGTTCGTGATGTGAGCGACGATGGAATGCACATAGTACTCTTTGAGCATTACTTACAGCAAAGCTATCATCTAAAATTTTCGAATTATCCTCCATTGTTCCAAACTCACATATACCACCATTTTTACAATCACATAACAATGTCAGGAACTCTTTGGAAGAATTTGCTACACCATCACTTGCAACTACGCCAAGTCTAATCATAGATGTATCTTGTGGTGTCCACGTAAAGACCCCGGCTGTGAATAAATTCATACGTATATTAAAATATTACTTAAAATAAATACATCAGACTTCATCCGGTGATACAATATTTTTCATAAAATTGTGTTAAATTTTTACCCATAGAAAAAGGAACAGGATTACTAAAAATCCTTTTAATATAATTAGTAATGATGTTAGGCAGCTACAATATTCATTTTTTTTTTCAATATCGTTATGTCGGTGAAATATCGCCTTTATTATATAAATTCTTATTTTTCTCCCTCCGCCGTATGCCTCTTTAACCATAATTTTTACAGGTAGAAGTAGTATTATGTTTAATTTAACTTGGAAATTAATAGTTATGTTTCACTGCCAGATAGGCCTATTAGTCGTCGAAGTCGTAGATAGTAGTAGTAGTGGTGGTAGTAGTAACAATAGCTATTTTTTAGAATTTAATAAATTCCATTAGATATATGTATATAATATTCATACATTATTAATATTACAAAGCGTCTTCATGCCTACATTATTACTACGTAAAACTTACATGCTGAATTAATTGATGCTCCAGCTACGGGCTGCAGAAGAGAAAACGTGATGTCATTATCGTTTTCATCTGTTGCAACCACAGTAAATGTGTAATTCTCACCGACAGTTGCATATATGAAGCTTCCGTTTAAGAAATCATTTTCGTCTTCAATGTGGGTTATATTGGGTGGGAAATTCACTGAAACGATGCAACATTTTAAACGGTAATAAATATCTAACTTGAACAAAATATATAATATCGTAATAGAAATCATAACAAAATATAATTTTACATTAACGTAAATACCTTTCAAATATAACAGTAAATGTATATATTATTTAAACACTTACTTAATTGCTCTACATCATTTGTAATAACTTCGTCAGTTTGAAGCGTATTGGCACCTGTATTGGTATCTCTTGTTGCCAGAGAATCAAACAAGCACTGAGAGTTCTCCCCACATGTTTCAACTGCATTAGAATACAACTCTGTACCTTTATTTTCTGCTACTAAATTGTCTAAGAACATTGGGACAAAGTCTTCTTCATTCATTGTATCATGCGTTTCATTTGTTCTGTATGTAAATAATGACTCTGATGCTGAAATCCGCCCTGCGAAGTCACGAGAAATAGGCAGTTAATTATTTTGTTGTGTGTTTATTGACATAATGTTAAAAATAAAAGGAATGATTGTGAACAATTATTAGGCAAGACGCAACTTTATTATATTCCATAGGATTAATTATTTTAAAAAAGCTCAAAATATATTGTTACAGAAATTAGCTATTTTTAAACCATTTCTAAACTAGACCTGTGTCAGGGCTGTAGTTTAATTGTTAGTTAATATAAATTACATGTCAATGTGTAAGATGTAGGTTCATCTATCCAGGTTGACAATAATAATATAGTCGAAAGCTTAAAACGTAAGTTCTTTTGTTTTCTGCTTTATCCAGAGATATAAAGTTTAAATTGATATTTATTAATTTGTAACATGTGTAACACTGTACAGGTGCGGATCTAGAAAAAAAAAGTAGGTGGTAGGGGCATATGACTATCCTATGTGTGTGTGTTAACAAAAAATCGTAATTGTAATCAATTACAGTAACTTTTAAATGCCAATGTAATTCAGTGTTACATGCTGGCCAAAATAGAAAATCGAGTCTGTTTGTACCAGGAGGTTGAACGATCTAAGGTTAACGAAAACTAAATTGTGCAGGTAATATTCGTACCTGCTCGCACGTATGTATAAGACTGTTGTCTCTATATCGTGGCCGAAGCATCGCGCTGTGCGCTGTTGCGAGTCGAATCCTACCCCAGAGCATTAATACCAAAGAAAGAAAACATCTAGTTTTACACAAATTTAAGTTCAACAAATAGTATTGTCTAAATCAAACAAGCATCAGTAGCGTGTTTAATTTGAACAGGAAATGATACACTATTTAAGATTGTTATATTTGTGATTTAACTGAAATCACATAATAAATATCCTGTTGTATGTGTCCCGTTGTTTCGTACTCATTGATGGAAAAATTCGTTAGGCTCCAAAGCTGTTAGTACATATGTAGAAAAATAGGGTCATGTTCGCAATTCATGTTAATTTATGGAAACGTTTTTCCGACTCAAAATTTTATACTGAACAAGAATAACGTTAAGTAGCCGCCAACATAACGGCGGATTTTAAATTTACTTTTAATTGATCATGTGTAAAAACTCTTAAACAAAATAAAAGAAGGAAGATGAAGAACATTGTATTAATCTGTCTCTTATACACATCTAGATGTGTATAAGAGACAGGTGCATATGTGGTCGCGATATGACCTCATAATGACCATATTTAGGCATGTCACATGTTTTTGACAAATATAATTTGATAATTGTTTTAATAGGGCCGGCTTTATGTGCCAGGGGCTCAATCATGTCAAAAGTAGAATGTAATAGAAACGCATTTCGGCCTACCTCTTTATCGAATGTCATCCGCCATGTTGAGTGATTTGAGACAATTTTATCTCCTGGCTTAGGTTCAAGTAACTCCGGAATAATTGCAGGGGAAGTCACTGAAATAACAAGATAAGATGCTGTAAGTTACAATTTAGGAGAAATGTATTTGTTCATACTTGTAGATTCCTCTTGGTTTTAAGTTCAATGGCTGGATCTCAGTAGAGATACAAAAATGATAAGCAACAGCTAAAAAGTAAACGTAAGTAAACAGCCAGAAATAGAACCAGTGTAAAGCTCCATTTTATCCCATACAGTCAAAATATTGGGGGGAGGGGGTGATAAAATGGACCATCCCCCTCCTTTGTCAAATATTGGGGAGACATATCCCCCATCCCCCGGGATCTACGTCTATGGTTGTCACTCGATATGTTTATTTACCTTCACTTCCCAACATAGTGCAGGGGCTTATGTCATTATCTTCGCAATTCATGTTAGTTTGCCATACCAAGAAAACTGCTTAAAGCTTGTGCAACCTTTAGAGCTGGCATCTCGCATATCCTTTATCTTCTCAGGATCGGGTCTTATACCATTGTTAGTTAGAAGATGATGTCCAACATAGGAAACCAAACTTTCTTATTCAAGCGCAGTCCGACCTTCTGAATTCTCTGTAGCACCTCCTTCAAATTCTTATCATGCCACTCTTGATCTTTACCAGTGACTAGCAGGTCATCCACAATTATCTCACAAGGATATCCTTCATAGAGTATTTCCATTGTGCATTCGAATACTTCTGATCCATTATTGATACCATATGGCATTCTAAGATACCGGCCAAGGGGAGTGTTGAACGTAGTCAACTTTGAAGATTTTTCATCTAATGGTACATGCCATTTGGCATCTAAGACTAAATACTGTAGCATTGGCTAAATTTCTTGTTATTTCCTCAACTGTTTTCATTGGGTGAGGGGTCTCTTCAGAGCTCCATTTAAATCTCTTGGATCTATGCACAATCTAATATCTTGTTTTTTTCCTTGTTGCAACCATTGATGACACCCATGTTGTTGCCTGTTCTACGAGAGTGATGACGCCAATTTTTGTCATTGTTTTAGTTATCAGTTGGATTTTTGGTGTGCTTTTATTACATTTATTAAAAAAACAAATGTCCTAAGACAAGATAATTTCAGCAATTAAGCTATATTTATGCAAAAATGCAATTTATAATTTGGACCGTTTAAAAATTTCCGTAGGGGTGTAGGTAGGGCTAAGCCAATCAAGCCAACACGAAAGCATGGACTAGGGGAATGAGATCTCAACATATGTTCACTTTACATTGTACTATGTGTATTGTTAATTAATATGTGGTCAAATAAAAGTTTTAACAAAAAAATATTCAACTGTGCAAGTTACTTTTGTTAGTATTTTAACCCTATAATGAATATAAAAGAAACCAAGGTTTCTAATTGGTGTATCCTAACTACCTGCACAGCAGGCAGGCCCGTAGCCAGCATGCTGCAAGGGGGGGGGGTTCTGAGCGTGGGGTCCAGGGGCCCGCCAAAGGGCCCCGGTGGGGTCAAGGGTAAAAGCCCCTGTGGGGGCTGGGGACGAAGCCCCCGAAGCCAGAGCATTTATACGATTTTAAAAGCATGTACATGTCATTTAAATGCATGTTCTTGTATATTTAAATACTCTTACACAATTTTAAAAATAAGATAAGACTACTTTTTCCAATACAGGATTTAGAACGTAAATGTTTATTGCGAAACAAACTTCTTTTTTTTTTTTTATTAAAAAGCAATGCTTAACATTTTAATGCTACTATGTAATGTTATCTCTAAAAATATAACTGGGATAAAATTAGCAATACCCACTAGGTGACTACTAAACACAGACCTTGCACATTATGAGATCGCTAAATACCAATATATTAAAATATGGAGGTATGTAAAATGTCTTTGCTTAAAAGAGAAATATTGCAAATAATATCTTATTTATTGCAGAAAATGAAGAAACAATAGGAACTGACAGCCCTACATTTTACTTTTTTACCAAAATAACTTAAATGTTAAGTTCGAATGAATAAAGGACAAGAATGAAAGCAAGGGATGTCTATTGTTTCTTTGAATTTGCACAATACATAGGAGGGCGGAGTTGTTCATTTCAGCTTTTTAAATAAACAAATAGCTTATTTAATCAATGGAAGCTCCTATCCTACCGTGGTACTAGCCTATGCCTAGCCTTAGCCTAGATCCTAGGCTACCTAGATCCCAGTAGAGCAGTACTTTAGGCTATTACAAAACAGTCCGAGACTCTTTTTTTTATCTTTCGTGGGGAACACCCACCTTTATTCAAGCAATTTTACATAATTTCTTTATCATCATCATCATCATTTACATATAAAATACATTCCTCAATAAACCTATGCCTAATAAAATACAACAAAATAACCTTGATATTTAGTAATAATATTAAAAATAAAATACAAATTTCAACTTTTCACAAAAAAAAGGAAGAAAGAACATTGAAAATCCCAGTCCGAGACTCATCAAGAGGGCATGTTTACTGATCAATCAAAATACAACTGAACTGATTGTAAACCTAGTCCTAGCCTAGGCCCTATTATAGGCTCTAGGCCTAGGCCTAGCCTATAAAAAGAGACGAATAATGTCAGTTAATTCTGACGAAACGTAAAACATTACCAATTGTATTATTTCCTTGCTAGCCTAGGCCCTGGCCTATGCTAGCTCGATTACAAAATAAATAATAAAATCGTTCGCAAATAATAGGCTACGACCCTACCCACCTAGAACGCTAGACCTAGGCCTAGCCGAAAAAGTACACCAGTCCCGCCGCCAGGCAGTATCATGAGCATGTGGTGAAAACAAGGGTGAATTTTCTTCGTTGCTAGCTGGCCTTGAAGCAAAAAAATCGGTTATCTTTTCTCGGCGCTTCATCTAGGCTACTTTTGGCGTGTCGCATGTCCTCGATCCCAGAGAAATGAAAAATGTCGAGCGCTCAAACTTTTGTGATGACGTCGTGCCGAAGTAAATAAACTCGGAGCACGCAATTGGTCAAATAGCCAAGGCAATAAACCTCTCATTAATATTCATTTTGAAGTCTTGCTGGTTACGTCATTCAGCTGGCTGCAGCTTTGTTTTGATTTCTACGATCGAACTACGATCGATAGCGACAAATAAACAGTGCCAAAAATGCTCCCATTTTGTAATAAATTGCACTATTTTGGAAACGGGGGATCGTTTTCTGGCTAAGGGGGTTCGCTGGCAAAAGGGGGTTCGCTGAAAAAGGGGGTTCGCCCGAACCCCTAAAAACCCCCCTGGCTACGGGCCTGGCAGGGTTGATTTGACCTCAGTTTGTAGCTTTCGCCATAGCTGAACTAGCAAAAAAATGATAAAAAGTGGCAAAAACATTTCCGTATGAAGAGAATCTGCTAATCCAATTAATGGAGTGTAATCACCTTCAGAGACATGGTGTTGTTTTCCAGTTGAATCTATCATTAATCTTGCCGTTACCCAAGAATTTATGGTATTACCACTATATGCTACCAGATTTGGCTTTCTGATTGGTCTATGTCATCAGCAGCTTTGATATTTTATTATTACATTACACTTGGCGCCATGGTCTATCTTTAATGTGAGAGGATAAATGTTGACCATTACAGTTGTTTTTATTACATTTTTGCTGTCAACTGTATCAATGTTTATGCCTTCTAAAACAAAGAATTCTACACTTTGTGCTTCTTCTTCTGTTGTGATATCATGCACTTTCTCCTGCTTAAGCTTTGTTTTGTATCTTTGTTTACCTTGGTTTTTCTTGTAAGTGTGTTTGTGTTTGTGCCCTTTGAGTTTCGTACACTGCGTTCCTAAAAATGTGCTAAAATTCCACATTCGCTGCACACTTTGTTATACACAGGACAATTATATCGTGGAAGAGAGGTTCCACACCTTCCACAAACTTTACGGTACTGTGATTTGGTTTTTGCAACCTTTATTGCGTCGACTGCCTGTGACAATTGCTTGTTCGCTTTTCCTGTAGTTTTATGAACCAGACATATCTGAATGGCTTTATCCAAAGTTAATTCACTCTGAGATAATAACGCCCTTCTCACTAACTTATCAAAACCACATACGATCCTATCTCGTATTAGCTCGTCAGTTATTGGACCAAATTCACTAGCTTTTAGCTAGGGTTTGCAGCTTAGCTAAAAGTGCTTGTACAGGTTCATCTGGTAATTTAGAAAGAATGTTGAATATATGCCTCTGTAGTATAACATTCTTTCGTGGTAAGCATAAGTCACGAAATTGTTGCTTTAGGTCTGCCAGTTTTTTCAGGGGACTTGGCTGAAGTAACGTTGCCGTCAGCATCGGTAATTGCAGGTTTGTAGGTAAAACTCCTACTTTTTTCTTGGCCAGCAAAATTTAATAAATGTATACTTTCTCTTTATCTGATTTATTACCATGAGCGGCTTCTATACATATCGAAATCTGGTGTACGGTAAGAATGGCCCCGGAAAAAATGGCCCCGGTAAAAATGGCCCCATATGACAGGTAGGTAAAAATGGCCC
>NW_022717938.1:0-719 GCF_011630105.1 Anneissia japonica | reverse complement strand
CCCCTGGTAAGAAAGAACATATAAGAGCTAGAATAATAATCGTTTATTCGGGTTTAAATAATGTTAGGCCTATTTAGACCGTACATGATGTGGACGTACGGTACGGATATGCTTAAAGTCTATACAACCAATAAGTCAGAGATAAGAGAAAATACAAAACTTTCAACACGTCAATTTAAAGGTCTCTATGAAGAATTAGGAACGGTACCGTACCTATCTAGTAATTGGCTGAGAATATTTTCTTTTCTAATTTTTAATTGATAGAAAATTACTATTGAATTGAATTTTGATAAAAGAGAGTAATTTCTGAATACCTGTACACTTCCCTCTTTTTCTTTGTTGCAAAGCAGTTCGGCATGCCCGCTGTACAGAATTATGTGATTATAAGATATCATGTTTGTATGGTCATCATCAGATATTGTGGAAAACAGCTACGTAATGTCGAAAGAAAGCAAAGAAATGTGCCGAGATTTAAGCCGGCATTATTACCCC
This sequence comes from Anneissia japonica, assembly GCF_011630105.1. NCBI lineage: Eukaryota > Metazoa > Echinodermata > Crinoidea > Comatulida > Comatulidae > Anneissia > Anneissia japonica. Next base: position 227 of record NW_022717938.1, on the reverse strand, counting down.
AAGTGCATGTCAACTACGTTGCCAGACGAGGAAAAATTCCTATCAATGATAGAGTGGTAAGTAAGGTGATCAATAACTGAGCTGTTTTAATTTGTGTAAATATATTCACCGCTTTTCATTGCTCTATAATTTGTTACTCTAACTTATTTGTATTAATCTCTTATTTTTCCACATTTCCTCGTGATATTTGTGGTATTTTAAATTGTACATGGCTATGCTACTTAAAA
>NW_022717937.1:0-760 GCF_011630105.1 Anneissia japonica | reverse complement strand
CCATAATGCACACGGCAACAACAGGTTAAATGTCTCATCCGAAAGACAGCGCGCTATCGTAACTTGCATTTCAGCCCTCCAACTGAAATACAAGGAAGAGCAGTGATGGGAATTTAATACACTACCTCATTCCTAAAGCTTCTTCCAATGTACAGGCGAATGCTTTGTTCATTTTTAAGTCAGTAATTAAAATAACTATAATAATCTCACTACAATAATTATAATTACAATAATAATAATAATAATAATAATAATAATAATAATAATAATAATAATAATAATAATAATAATAATAATAATTTTAATATTGGTTGCCTTTTTGCCCTTTAAACCTCGTTTCCTTTTGCTGTTATTGTGGGTCTATTTGTTGAAAATGTTTAAATGTTGATTTTTTAGATTTTTCTGCTTGAACCATTTACTTTTGTAAAATTCAACCCATTTTGAGCGATGAATAAACAATGATTTTATTTTATTTGAATCGGAGACCTAGAGATCCCCACGTTTTAGCGCACACAGAGGCTACCACCAGTTTAGGCAACTGAGCTAAGCTGCTCTGCTACCTGGTTATAAATCTATAAGGTACCATTCCAATATGTAATAATAGGCTCTATTACAGTAACACTATTAAAATTCAGAGACGGACAAAAATTTACTTTCGCCATAATATATTGTACAGTAAGCCTACGACTTCTGGGTCACTTTTTCTTCAGGTCATCTAATATGCTTGAAAATATCAATATAAAGACGTTTGAGTAACAAA
>NW_022717936.1:0-680 GCF_011630105.1 Anneissia japonica | reverse complement strand
GGTACGTTTACTTGTATCATTCTCAACCGTGTACACTGGGAGAGTCGGGTGTTTAGAAACAATGAAATACGGGTCTCTTCCTATTGGTCAGCCAGTTTCTGTTTCCCAATTATAGCCTTCTTTTGAACAAGTACTCTATCACCAATTTCAAGTACAGAGTCGGTAGCTTTTTTATCATAATTTTGCTTTTGTCTAGCTTTAGCCTCACATGCTGTATTTTGGGATGTTACATAGGCATGCTTTAACCGTTCAATCAACTTAATAACATAATCATCGTGTTTGTTTTCATCGGCTAAGTCTGTGTTATTTAATACACCAAATAGAATATCTACCGGTAGCCTAGCGTGTCGCCCAAACATGAGGTAAAATGGAGCATAGCCAGTTGTTTCGTGCTTAGTGCAATTATATGCATGTGCCATAGAACATACGTAATCTTTCCAGTGAAGTTTTTTCTCCTCTGGTAATGTACCTAGCATACTTAACAATGTGCGGTTCCAGCGCTCCGTGGTACCATTGCCCATATGGTGATAGGGAGTCGTGCGTGATTTTTCTATCCCTGTTAATTTACACATTTGCCTAATGACTGCACTCTCAAAATTACGACCTTGGTCTGAGTGTAAACGTTTGGGGAACCCATAATGTAAAAAGAAATTATTGATTAAAACGTTTGCTACAGTTGT
>NW_022717935.1:0-3127 GCF_011630105.1 Anneissia japonica | reverse complement strand
AAGAGTACAACACTCAAATTCCTTCAACTTTATACTTCTTCTTGCTGGGGTTTCTTTAATAAATTATTGTATTCTTGACGTGTTGTAATCGCTCTTCGGGATTTTGTTAAACTCTTTACTTGATAAAAACTGGTCCTGTAACTTCATGTGTGTATTAGGTATTTTCTGCCCATTTGATCGTCATTCTCTTTCTTCATATTTGATCGACTCTTCTTTAATGTATGGGTCATTAACACATATAATGGCTGATGCATTGTGATGTCTTTTAAATATAATATCTGTGCATTTGTTGACATAATTCTCCCGAGTAAACAAGGAACCATCTTCATTAAGGCTTTGTTCTTTATTAGGGATTGCCTTTCTGATGACCATGCCCATATCGATGATAGCAGTGTATTCTGTATCTGCAGAATTGGTTTTTGTATCCATATAGTGGACAAGTTTTGATTTCTGGCATTTTCTAAATGTACAATTAGCATTGAATATGGCCAGAGATTTAGAGGTTACTCTCACCAAAGTTACAACTTTTGATCGACAAGTGGAATTATATACCAAATATTTTATTTTTGACGATTTTTGTGGCGGCCATCTTGAATTTCAAAATGGCTGACATGCTTAGTTTTTGAAACTATGTTCATTGGACTCAAAAATTTGAATAAAATATGATTAGACCCCAAATTTAACATTTTTGAGCGAGGAAAAATGCAATTATATATCAAAATATTTGATTTTTGACAATTTATGTGGTGGCCATCTTGGATTTCAAAATGGCTGCCATCCTAGCTTATGGAAGTTATTCTTATTGGACCCAGAGAGCCTAATTACATATGAGTAGACATCAAATTTACCATTTTTCAACGACAGGAAGTGGAATTATACTGGAATATTTGATTTTTAAAGATACTATGGCAGCCATCTTGAATTTCAAAATGGCTGCCATCCTAGGTTTTTGAAACATGTCTAATTGAATTCAGTGACCCTAATAACATATAGTTAGACACCATATTTACCCTTTTTCATGGAGTAGAAGTAAAGTTATGAGCCTTCTCTTGATTTTGGCGGCCATTTTTAAAATGGCCGCCAAAAAACATGTTCCGCCCTTTTTCAGGAGGCTCACCCCCGCTCATTTTTTAATTTATACCCTAGTGATGCCGAATCAGCAGAGAAACCTTGGTCCCCGGAAAATGGTCACGGGGGCCCTGTTTTTCACTATACTAGACAGTTCCCTGTGTGTTTTTTTTTGGCCTCATCGACGACAGGTGTTGAGAAAATGACTGAGAAGAAGAAGCACAAAATGAAGAATTCTTTGTTATAGAAGGCAAAGACATTGATACAGTTGACAGTAAAAATGTAATAAAAACAACTGTAATGGTCAACAATCACCCTATAACATTAAAAATAGACACTGGAGCCAAGTGTAATGTAATAACACTAAATACTCTGCAAAATATTTAAGCTGCTGATGACATAGACCAATCAGAAAAGCTAAATCTGGTAGCATACAGTGGTAATACCATAACTACTTTGGGAATGGCAAGATTGATGATAGATTCAGCGGGAAAACAACACCAACTGAAATTCTATGTTGTTGATGGTGATTACACTCCCATAATTGGATTAGCAGATTCTCTAAAATTTGAGTTGCTAAACGTTAATGATAACATGGTGCATGTCATAACACAAGATATACCAGAACTAATAGAGTTTTCGGATGTTTGTGGTGACGATTTGGGCAAGTTACCGATGAAATATAAGATGTCTGTAGACCCTTCAGTACCACCAGTGGTAAGACCACCAAGGAAGGTTCCAAAGCCCATGGAGGACAAAGTAATTAAAGAACTTAAACGAATGACAAAAATTGGCGTCATCACTTCTGTAGAAGAGGCAATAATATGGGTGTCATCAACGGTTGAACAAGAAAAAAGAACACTGAAGAAATTAGATTGTGCATAGATCCAAGAGATTTAAATGGTGCTCTGAAGAGACCCCATCACCCAATGAAAACTGTTGAGGAAATAACTAGAAATTTAGCCACTGCCACAGTATTTACGGTCTTAGATGCTAAAAATTGTTTTTGGCGGGTACCATTAGATGAAGAATCTTCAAAGTTGACTAGGTTCAACACTCCCCTTGGCCGATACAGGTATCTTAGAATGCCATATGGTATCAATAGTTGATCAGAAGTATTTCAACGCACAATGGAAATACTCTTTGAAGGATATCCTTGTGAGATACCGTAATTGTGGATGTCCTGTTGGTCACTGGTAAAGATCTAGACGAGCATGACAAGAATTTAAAGGAGGTGCTACAGAGAATTCAGAAGGTTGGACTCTACTTAAATAAGAACAAATGCAAGTTTCGACAGAGTAAGGTTTCTTATGTTGGACACCTTCTAACCGACAATGGTATAAAACCTGCTCCTGAGAAGATACAGGCTATATGCGAGATGCCAGCTCCAAAGGATACACAAGCTTTAAGCCGTTTTCTTGGTATGGCAAACTATCTTTCGAAATTCATAGAGAACTTTAGTGAAGTAGCAGCACCCTTAAGGCAGTCGTTACACAAAGACACGCAATGGTGTTGGCAACCACTTCAGCTGGAATCTTTTTAGAAGCTTAAAAGTATGATAACAAGCCCACCAGTCCTTGCATATTACGATGTGACCAAACACTTACCCTTACATGCGATGCATCCCAGTATGGTTTAAGCTGTGCATGCCTCCAAAATGATAAAACAATAGCATTTGCCTCACGAACCTAGCTATACCCAAGCAGCAATAATCTATACCATCGTACTTTACTGTACAAATATACCTTCAATAGTGAATCCACTAAAAGTTGATTATTTTCCTCAACTTCTGACACCATGTAAGTTAAAGACCAGCCTGAGGCACTTCGTAGATTACTAGGATTGTTTATTGAGGTACTGACCGACATACATGTATGAGATGGGTAATGCACCGAGAGGGCGTGCTTCAAATTAATAAAATGTTCTACAGCATCCATTAATGCCGAATGTTGGCTATAATAGGTAACCGACAAGCGAGACATGTCTTCATTTTCATAGCATCTTGGTCGCTTCGATTTGTGGATGAATAAGAGAGGCAATTTGCACGTCCCTGAGGCAT
>NW_022717934.1:0-3704 GCF_011630105.1 Anneissia japonica | reverse complement strand
GTAGGCTACCCTGTAGCTTTTCAACGAATAAAGTCCTATGAAAAATCATTGTGTAATAAAATGCCCGACGGGGGGGAAGGGGGAAGATAACCTAAAAAACAACTATATGGTTTTTATTCATAATTTAGGAAAAATGTACAGTTTTACAAGCACCCAGTAAATTATTCAATTAATTGTTATTATGAGCAGGTCCGTGGAGTACCGGGGCTAGCAATCCCCACAAAAATAAATAGAAAAAAAAAAAAAATCCAGAAAAAGAGCATGTGACGTAGGCCTATTGCAAAAAAAAGCTAATTTCAGATTTAAATTCTATCAGCGTCTATATTCTCAAGCACTTCTATTCAAAACACTACACAATCCCCACTAAGTGCTCGCTTGTCGCATGGTTTTCCCCACAAACCCAGATTTTTCTTACGAAAATGACTAATTCATTCCAATTGGAAATTGAATTGGATTCAATATGAGTCAGTTGGATTGTAATTGGAATGAATTGGATCCAATTGGTTCCAATTAAGAAAAAAATATTCCAATTGGAATTTTGGAAAAAATCCTTTTGAGATCAATTGGATAACAAATGTCCAATAGGATTTTTTTTTATAAATCCAATTGGAATGAATTGGATGATAAATGACCAATTAGAAATTGGAAAAATCCAATTGGACAATTAATCTCCAATTGACATTTTTTTTAAATCCAATTTGATAACAAATACCAATTGAACTAAAAAAAAAAACAAATCCAATTGGAACAGATTTCCAATTGGATTATAAATATCCAATTGGAATTTTTACTTATTCCAATTGGATAACAAATATCCAATTGAATTGCCTTTAAATTCCAATTGGATAAGAAATATCCAATTGGATTGTCTTAAAATTCCAATTGAATAGCAAATATCCAATTGGATTGTTTTTCAATTCCAATTGGAAGAGAAATATCCGATTGGATTGTTTTAAAATTCCAATTGGATAACAAATATCCAATTGGATTGTCTTTAAATTCCAATTGGATAACAATTATCCAATTGGATTGTGTTAATTCTAATTGGGATTTATTTGACCAATCAGAATGCAGTATTAACAGGTTTCTGGACAACTGCGTGATAAAAGTTATAAAGTTAAAATGCGCCATTTTTGCACAAAGGGTGAGAGCATATGACAGGCTGTCCTGCTCTGAGTTGTTTTTGTTCATAAAAAGTAAGTATTTTATCAATTTTGTGTTCAAATTCCTAAACTACCGTATTTAATACAATACTAAGCCTGGTCCTTTCTTAGACTTTTTTTGAAATGATTATTGGTTTAGATTAATGAGAAATTGAATTTAAAAATCGAACATTGCCAGCCAAATGCCATGGGTGACCTGAGTGAGGGGCCTAGAATAGTGCAGTGTATAGGCCTAGCCTTCCTTAGGCATGAAGGCCTTCAGGATGGGTAGATATGGCTGTGTAGGTGGGGCTAGGCTTTGTCTGCTACATAGGCCTATGCCATATTGCTAGGCCTGTCCAAGCCTAGGCTATGCTTGCACAGCCTAACTCAATAATAACAGGGTAATGATTAGGCCTAGCCTAGTTCTCCCTAGCCTAATTCAGATTATTTCATATTTGTTTTAAACTTTTTTATTTTTTTAAATTTAAATTTGTTGATTTAGATAGGCCCCTAATGGCCTAGGCCTAACCTAGGCCAGCAGGGGGATACAAATTACTAGTACTAGGTGAGCCCAGAGGCCTAGCATAGGGAAGGCTAAGCTAGGCCTATATCTCTAGGCCTTTAGTCTAGGCCTAGCCCTAGATAAAGGCATGCTAGGCCTAGTAGTACTGTTTAATTAATTATTGTTGATAATTAATGAATGATTATTATTATATCATCAGTATCACTATATCAAACTGCTTTTTATCTCTAGTCTAGGCCTATATTGTTTTTGATTGTTTTTAACAGATTAACTGAATTTTGAAGCGAAGGCTCTGCAAGTATCTGATGTCAGGTATTTTCTGTTGAAACTAAACATTAAATTTTAACTTCAACTTTCCAACAAGTGTCAAGGCTATGGGAATTGCAATTTGTGTTTTTGATATCGACCACTCCAAAAATAATAATAAGCTTTTATTTCAACACGGAAACTTGGCTCAACTAGCAGTTGTTTTTCTGCAAGGCCGTGTATAAGGCACAAATTTTACAGTATACAAAAATAATATAATAACTACAACACTTTGTAAAATTAAAATTAAATATAGTACACAAACTTAACTACTGTTTTTGATATTCACTTATGCTTATCACTAATAACTAATTGAATAACTAATACTACTAACTACTGAATTTGATAAAATAGAGAGTTTACACTAGCAGAGAAAATACAATAATAGTTTCATTAAAAAAATAAAAAAAATACAAATTCTTTACAAAATTGCCATAATATGTTTTTTAAATAAGGAAATGTTTTTGCAATTTTTTAGATCGTCATTTAGTTCATTCCAAATCTTTGCACCTCTGTATGATAAGCTTTTTTTTTTATAGTCAGTTTTTGGTTTTGGTAGTGTTAATATTGGTTTAGTTCTGGTATCATAGTAATTATTTCTAAAGTGAAATTTGTTTGATAGATATTGAGGTGCAAGGTTGTTCATAATTTTAAACATGATAATAGTCTCATTTATATACAATCGTTGTTCCAAATTCATCCATTTAAGGCTTTGAAGAGCTTGTGTACTGGAGTCACTTCTTGATTTGTCTGTAATAATTTTTGCTGCCCGGTTTTGAAGAATTTGAAGCGTTTTACTTTGAATTTGATTTGAGCGTCCCCATACGACATGACAATATTCGAGGTGTGGAGTCATTAGGGATTTGTACAGTTTGCATTGAACATCTTTTGAAAGAATTTGGCTAGTCTTTTTTAGATAGTACAAGCTCTGCAATGCCTTAGATTTCACATGACTTACTTGTGAACTCCAAGAAAGATTCTTATCAAGAATTACACCAAGATGTTTGCATTGATTAACACGAGTGATAGGTTCTCCATCAATGTTTATATCAATTTGAAGATTTGATATGTTTGATAATTTTTGTCTCGAGCCTATTATCATGTATTCAGTTTTCTTAACATTTAAACTCAGTTTATTAATTTCTATCAAATCATCATTAATTGTTGCAGTTAAATTATCAACATTTTTATCTACATAATATATACAGGTGTCATCGGCATACATGGAAACTGTGGATTTATCGACAGTTCTAGGGAAATCATTCATATACAGGAGGAATAGCAAGGGTCCTAATATAGACCCCTGAGGGATCCCACATATACTGTGACATTCTTCAGAATCTGCTCCATTTACATTAGTTATATGAGTACGGTCTTGAAGATAGTTAGTGAACCATTTGATAACACTTAGGTGAAGATTGAAAGAATAAAGCTTGTTGATTAGTTTGTGGTGGTCTACTGTGTCAAATGCCTTTTTAAGGTCAATCATTACTATTCCTATAAGGTTTCCTTTATCAATTGCTTCTAACCAGTTTTCTGTGATATTTAGTAATGCGGTTGTTGTTGAATAGCCTGGTCTAAAGCCAGATTGATTTTCATATAGCATGTCATTTTGGTTTAAAAAATGATACAATTGTTCAAAAACAGTTCTTTCAAGGATTTTTGATAGAACTGGAAGGACTGAAATTGGCCTGTAATTATTGAGGGTTTCTTTTCTGCGAGTTGCGAGT
>NW_022717933.1:0-893 GCF_011630105.1 Anneissia japonica | reverse complement strand
TATCATTGACAAATTGACCTGTTTATCACAGTTTTGTACGCAATAACGTGTGGATAGGTAGAATTTTTTGTGTATATCATTATCTTCTAGTACAGATATGGATGATTGAAGCAGAGCTGCCAGACAGCCATCATGCATTTATAGTCAAAATGTAATAATAAAACATCTGCCATTAGAAAATGTATCTGTCATTTCACACATCCCAATTTTATATGCACCAAGCGTTCTTTCTACATTCAACATTTAAACAAACCTAAAATTTTCTCCTTCCCTTAAATCCTATATTTTGTGGCACCACACCATCCTTTTATTACTTCCACAAGCCACATTTCAGTTAGCAGTGGCCTCATAAGAGAAAAGGGGGGGGGGGAGAAGGGTGTGTTACCGTAAAAGTTCCAATAAATGGTACATTTTAAAATGCTTCAGTGAGGCACTGCTTAATGATATATTGTATATACGACAGTCACTTAAGTGAATAAAAAAGGGAGAAAAAAGGTGGCTACCATATTATTCCAGAAATCTATTCTCAATAGCCTACTGATTATTTTTTTCTCTTTCACTTTAACTCCCACTTTCTCTTTCAATCTTATTTAAATTCAATACAATTTATTGCTACAAATCTAATGTGGGTGCCAGAGAACATCACTTTTATGAGGCCAAGCAGATGTGGACAGTGGCCTGGCAGAACCAGGAATTTGAAATAGAGAGGCCCAGGGAGGGACACAGATAGAGGGTCTAAACCACGTCAGCCCCACCATGGTTTCGGCTGAGGTAAGAACATTTATGATTATGGCCACCTCTATATGGCTGGAAATGATACTCTCAGATTTAAATTTGAATATAATTTTCTTTATTCTCCATTTTAAAAAATAATTTTCTGAACGGTGTGGCGT
>NW_022717932.1:0-586 GCF_011630105.1 Anneissia japonica | reverse complement strand
TCAAACCCAGTGCTAAGCTGATTTATACCACAATTGATTTTAATTTTATTATTATTATTATTATTTATTATTATTATTATATTATTATTATTTTTACTTTGTTATACTTTCTTTAACATTAACTCTAGCCAAAATGGATATAGTTAAACACAGTGCTAAACTGCTTTATACCACCATTGTTTTCAATTTATTTTGTGATTGTTGTTCATTCTTTTAACATGCTTGATTATAGGCAAACTTGATATAGTCAAACACAATGATAAAGTAGTTTATATCTTAATTATTTTAATATATTTTTTGTTCTATTTTTTTGGCGATTTTATAATAAATAGAGTAGTACAAAAAAGTAGTTAAATACATTATTTTACTGGTATTTGGAAATACAACTGTAAGCTCTAACAAAAACCTTCTCTATTATTGCTATTATAAATGATATTAATATTAATAATATTATTATTATTATTATTATTATTATTATTTATTTATTATTATTACTACTACTACTATCATCACGGAGATGTAAAAAATTAAAAAAAATGTTTACATCTCCCTGCTAACATTATTGTTTAGTAATTTTGTCTATTTA
>NW_022717931.1:0-904 GCF_011630105.1 Anneissia japonica | reverse complement strand
ATATACATATATTCCATTAAATAGGTATATCATTAATAGGGGCGGATTTAGGAAAGTAAAAAAAAAGGAAATGAAAAAGGAAATAAAGAAAGAAAGAAAAAAAATGGTCACCCAAATTGCCTCAGAGGTTACTTTCAGGCTTTTAGAAAACACAATTTTTGCAGAGAAATGCCCCTAGACCCCCAATGGTAGTGTTGTCTCGATCAGCCCCACTTCACCCATTCCCACCCCCACTTTCTCTTTTTGAACTTCTCTGGATCCACCATTGATTAGATTTGTATGATGAAATGCAATTTGTGGTCACTTAATTATCAGCTGAAATGATGTGATGCTTCATGGTATACTCAACTAAAACTTCAATCATGTAGAAATAAACAGGCTTACATTTTGGTTGGTTAATTATCACATCCATATTGTCATGTATAAATTCCAAGCATCTGATACTCATAACTACCAAATCAGATTCGCAAAATCTAATGTTGATTTGGCACCAAGAAGGACATTCTAGTCCTACCTTATGAAGTCTCAACTCCAGGAAGTAACTTATTCACCCTGGAAGTTGAGTATTGAGTATTAAATAGGTAGTTGAGTCAATGATGTGACATTGACCATCTTCTTGGAAGTTATATAGCACCTCCTTTGATTCCATGTGTATATATATATATATATATATAGAGAGAATGAAATTATTAGAGAGATATATAGATTGGGTGTGTATAAGACGAAGACCGAAGATCCAAAAACGAAGACCCCTATTTTTTCTCTTTCATTTTCATCATAATACACCAGGCTGTCACAAAAGCAAAATTACGGAATTATTTGGACGTCTGTTGTGAAACTTTCAGGGTCTTCGTTTTGTACACACCCTATATGGGTGTGTACAAAAAGAAGACCGAAGACCTAA
>NW_022717930.1:0-1185 GCF_011630105.1 Anneissia japonica | reverse complement strand
ATATAGTCATATGTGTGTTGCACGTATGTTCCACGTATTATAAAGAAAAGTGCGTCTAATTAAAAGATTAACAATGAAACTATAGAGCGTATGTAATGAGTATCATTACACTTGAGAAAACGATTGCTAATGGTTTACTTTACGGATCTTGTAATTATATTTTATGTGTGGTTTTTACTTAGTTTGTAATTCTATTGCTTGTCTTTCTATTTTGATTATAGTTTAATGTTAAGGTGAATATCGATAAAGAGAGGGTTAATTTTTTTGTCTAAAAATCTAGAATTAAATTTATAATAGATTTTTGATTGTTACCATCTTCATAACTTACGTACCTTTTTTTAAATAGACAAAAATGTTTGAAAAATTCATTATACAAATTAGAAAAAAATAGACCAATCATGTTACGGGAAACCAGGTGGTAGTGTGTTCAATTCCCACACGAACCAATTTTTTTTTTTTTTTTTTTTTAAAGGCAGTTTAATTGAGTGGATAGTGAATAGCAAACCTGGACGTTGTGTGTTCGCAGTTTAGTTGATGGTGGATAATGAATAGCAAACCTGGTGGTTGTGTGTTCGATTCCCACACGAACCATTTTTTGTTTTTTGTTAAGGTTAGGGCTTCATCCAATTGAAATTTATATATTTTATATGAGAAGAATCTATGAATATTCACCACACGAGCCAGGTTTTTTTTTTCTTTTTTTTTTCTTTTTTTAATCTCCATTTTTGGCTAGTATTTATGGACGTACTGTGTACCGTACTCGCGCGAATAAGCGCCCCGTTTGAACAAGCGCCCTTCTCGAATAACCGCCCCTCCTAACGTGAAAATTTCCTTTAGCGCTCCATTTGAATAGGATTTTCTTTTTAGCAAGTCAATAATCCAATCAATCCTGGGACTGTGGTTGTTGGCATGATTTGAGCTGTAGAGTGGAAACACATTCTTCTTCAGTCATTATCAAAATGAGAATATTTCTCTTGGACAGATGAGAGCTCCGATCCCTGGACAGACAGTATTTTTCCAACTTTACTCTTTTTACATATTTGTCTATGAAATATGAAAGCGCAGCCCTTTGCTGATGAATATTCATATAAATTATAGCGCCACCAATCGGCTTGGCTGAGACATCGAGGGAAAAAAATTTCGCCCCCGGACCCTCTAGGGCAGTGTTGTCTCGATCGGCCCAAC
>NW_022717929.1:0-1007 GCF_011630105.1 Anneissia japonica | reverse complement strand
ATTAAATATAATATCATTGAGTGTTTATGGCCCAGTCATGTTTTACCCATTTTATACTATATTTTTTTTTTTTTTATGGGTCATTCCGTGCCAACTCAACAAATTTTCAGAAAATTATGGCTGGGTACCGTCTCAGATTTTTTTGAAACTCGGATATAATGTGCACCAACATGTCTGACGAACAAACCCAAAATTTGACTTGCCAATTCCAAGTCGTTTAGAAGTTACGGCCATTTGAAATTTTAGGGTCATACACCTTTTTAGCTATCAATTATGACATATTTGTAAAGTTGCATTTTCAATTAGCCATATCTTCAAATAGAATAAAGATAATTAACTAAAAATTGATATCTAGACTAACTTTTGGCTGTAGAACAGGAATATAACATGACTTTTGGTATACCGGACCCCGTTACGAAAATATTGGTCCGTAAACACCCTAACTTATTTGGTTGTGTAATTTTTCTTCCATTTTTAGACTCCATTAAAATACCCAAATCAGTTATTAAACGGGTCTTATGCAACAAATTATAAATATATAGTTGGAAATGTTTCACCACAAAAAATTCCGGATTTTTAACTTATCATTTTAGGGGGTAATCGTAGGTCAAAAGGTCATTCGGGACAAAAAATGCACAAAAATGCCTCATTTTCATGGTGACCTTTGACCCTGTGGGCAAGTACGCTTGTTGTTAAAACTTGCACCATTAATTAATTTACATATGATGATCAGATGTTCCAAATATCGGCTTGGTGTCTTTATCCCTTCATGTTTAAAAAGCGATTTGAAAAGGGGTATATTTTTCAATTTGCGACAGTATCAGTGCGTAAATGTGATAAAATAAATTTTTGAATAACGATAATATTAAAAATAATCTGCCTAGACCCTAGAAACTTATAATTCTAAAACAACTTTATGTGCTTATTTCAGTTATGCAGTTTGTTAAGGGATGTAGTGTTTCATTAGTAAGATATGTCCCCCCAAAAATGGCCCAAGTGCAAGAATT
>NW_022717928.1:0-1819 GCF_011630105.1 Anneissia japonica | reverse complement strand
TATAATATAAAAAACAAATACACATAAAAAACGCCGATTCATCCAAAGAGGTACTTTTATACCGCCTTTATTGATCCAGTTATCGTCAAGATAGAGGTTATCAGTTCTCAGCCGGAACTATTTTCCCACGGTTACTAACAATTCAAACCTAAAGTTATTCAATGTCGCAATGAATGTTGTTAGTGATGGGGTTGATACAGTACACAATACTCACGTGAAGGAATTGGCTCACCGTCGACGGTTTGTTTACAAACATTGACGCAATGTCGCAATGCTATGGTCACATGGCTGGCTCTGCGCAATCGGGTGAAGTGTCGCTAGTCACATGGAAATGTGAAAGCATTGAGGCATTTATACCTCCCTGGTGGTGACAGTACCAAACATTTTAAATAAAAGAATCTACAGTAATGTAAGCTTTGTCACTGATAGGCCTATTTACTCATACTATTTGTATTTAAGTATTGCAAGCGTTGAAACTTCAACAATCTTTTATGTTTTATAAAATAGTTACATTTTATTTATATTTTATGTATTTTTAATGTTAAACTTCAATTTGTATTATATTTCAAAATTACAAAACGAGGGAATTATTAACTTAAAAAATAGTGTGTGTTTTAAGCTATTATATATAATGTATATATTGAACATGTCTGTGCAGATGCATGATATGGATAGGCCTATACGGCCGGTCTATATTGTGGGGTTAACGTCCCCTTCCCCCTCCACCGGTTTAACAAATCGTATCTACCATTTTTATAAGGTCTTCCTCCAATCAAATACTATTTTCGGTACCGGGGTTTCCGTGGTCTTTAGCAGCTTTAGTTTCTAATTATAATAATAAATTAAAGATAAAAGGCATCTGTTAATTTGGGACCACAGAAAAAGGGGTCTTTATTTTAGTTTGAGGTGGTCTTTAATTGAGGGGACCTGTACTATACCAAAATGAAATAAACTTAAAAGGCTGCTAGGACGATATTTTCCCCTCTCATCTCCAATTTAAAAATGCAGTCTACAAATCACTATGTACTCCGAGAGACTAGAATTATTACAGTTAAGATAATTGAAAAAGGTGTATTTTAATTTTTTAAAAAAAAAAATTTCAGAAATTGACATTTATAAAGGTTAGTTTTGAAAATCAAGATAAATCACATTTTATTCATGAATCCTTGCATTATTTTAAGATGTTCTTGTTTACAACTCAAACTGTTCACAATGAATTGCCCCACACACTCGTCCGTATCGACTCTTGACAACTTGCCGTTACCTTCGCTTCTTAATAATTCCGATTTCCATTATCCTTCAAGAGAACGCATGTTGATGACCCTCTTCATGGACTAATGAAGGATATTTTCAACGCCTCTCACGTTTTCATTAATTTATGCGACTGAATTAATGCCATCAGGTGAATGCTTACATAAGGTTGAGACTGTTTCATAAGTTCCAATGCGAGATGATTCACGAGAGGGCGCTAGACAAAATATCATCGATTTTCGGGAGTTTTTTGTTGTAAAGCTAAAGCGATGTCCACGTTTTACTCATCACTGAGCTACATCACAAAGCCATAACCATTTTAAAGTGAAAACAAAGCTATTTTTACGATCGATCCGGCCTTGAGAATTACTAAACTGAATGGGTATAGTTGAATCTTTAGCAATGCAGCTGAAAAATTAAGACCAAATGCATCCAAGATATACAGACAATGTAGCATTTGTTATAATATGCCACTCTTTCAATAGACCTTTCCGGAGTGTCAATCAAACTTAAAGCCCCATTCCCGGCAAAATTTCACTAAAAATGACTTTTTTTAGAAAATATGCAT
>NW_022717927.1:0-647 GCF_011630105.1 Anneissia japonica | reverse complement strand
AAATAAATCTTTCAACTTCACAAATATAAGAACTATATATAAGGATATGTTTTGTAGATTTATCATGAAGGCAATAAATTAGAAAGTCACAATAACAATTCCTTGATTTACTCGGTAGCTGATCCAGGGGGTAGTGTTAGGGGTGTGTGTTCGGAAATAAGTTGATATGTTAATTATACGTTACTTTTTTGTGCTTTCCTGAAATTTTTTATTTGTTATATGATTATATATATTATATATATATGTATATTTATATATATATATATGCATCATAAAAATTAAATGATATAAAATAACGTTAAAACTTTAATCTAATGAAAGTACATAAGAAGTTTTTATAAAAGGAAATAAGGAACTTTGACAACCACATGTTTTATGCAAAAGATAGATGACATAAAAGTTAACAGATAAAATTTTACCTTCCAATGTCAATCATAAAATTAAATGTTAAAAATTAACATTAAGTTCAATCTAATAAAAGTACACAAGAAGTTATTGTAAAAGAAAAAAGGAAACCTTGACAACCACATTCTTGGCCTTATTTATACTAAGGTTAGGTGACATCATAACATTTAATAGAGAAAAAAAATGAAAACTTACTTTCCAATTGTCAATCCTAAAATTAAATGATATAAAATAATATTAAC
>NW_022717926.1:0-781 GCF_011630105.1 Anneissia japonica | reverse complement strand
TCTTCATTTCTTTAGTAATTGTATTTATAGTAATATTTTAAGAACTATTTATTGATTTCTAAGTTAATTTTAGTAATTCATTTTAATTTTTGAAGTAGTTTATTAACGGATTCATTCTTGCATTATAAATCAACAATTGATTATCTCACTTATTTAATTATTATTTATTCATTCTCAGTTTACTACAGATGTCTAAAAATCTATTTTTGCTATATACAGTATATTTGGTACCCAACTTCAGCTGAGTATTATAGTGGAGCAACTACTTACCCACAACAAATATCATCTGATACTCAAATGAGGAAGGTAGGCCTACAGTTTATTATTACTGTATGCATGCATTCTTAACACATTAGCACCTATAATTGTAATGTATTGTAGTCAATTACTCCATAGAGAGTTTGCTATGCTATATATGAAAGGAATTAGACTCTACTACAAATAAACTAATTTTTTTTTTTTATTGTTGGAAATGTTCCATTACAAGTTTTTATTTTGATGCATGTTAAATAAGCGTTTCCAGTGACACAAAATATTTTGACATTTGACTTTGAAATTGTGACCTTTGACTTTCATAGTTAACATTTCATCCAAAATTTGCAATTTTCTTTGAATTAATAATTATATAAATGATTTTGTATTTGCATACTTTACTTAATTTTATAATTTTATTTAAATTTTTATTAATTTTATTGAGTGACATCAATTATCTGACCTTTGACTTTGATATATTGACCTTTGACCTATTCAACTGACCTTTATTGGTTTTTACTCAAAAAAA
>NW_022717925.1:0-3877 GCF_011630105.1 Anneissia japonica | reverse complement strand
GAAGGAATGTTTCGCCCCACACAGAACCGAATCGTCGTGTCATGCAGCCAGCAGGAGCGCCTCCTTAAGATTCAGGCAGAGGATGAATGCGAACGTCGGCATTTCTCTGGTGCAGTCGACCTGCGACGTTCGATCGATCGCCAGTCAACTGGAAGAGACGGAAGGCGAATCGGACGTGCTCACCAGAATAGTCGGTGCATACAGGCTTCGGGAAGCGAACGGGGACGTGGAAGGTGCGAACGAAGACAGCATGATGTACGAATCCACCCTTCGCAAGGTCCTGTCGGAGATGATGATCGAACACAACCACTTTCTTGATCGAGTGCGCAACGTTCCTAACGAATCGCTGAAACCCGATCCCTGGACGATGGACATGCTCCAATTCAACGGCTACGAGCACGGCATGCGACCGGACGTCGGCATCGAAGTGCGGCGGTGCGAGTCACCCGACTGCCTGTCAAGATACGTTTCCGGTGGATTCACGCTCGCCGAGTGTCTGAACGCGGATGCCGCCAAAGTGTTGATGGGCGGCGACGATCTGACGAGCGTCGGAGCGTCGAATCACTACGGAAGGCCCTATTGCGTGCTGTGCACCATAAACAACGTGTACCAGAAATGCATCGATCCGCTAGGAAACAGGAAGGTCGATCTCGTCGAGTACGCAACTTCGTTCTCTTTTCGATTCGTCGACGTCAAACCCGAATACCAGGTCGGGTGTCGTCTGACTTTGGCCGAGACCGGCACGCAGTTCGCATATCGCTACGTCAACGTGGACGTCATCTTGCCGAAGCTCAGATGGGCCCAAGTCGAGGGATCGAATCTCCACAGGATCGTTTTCAGCGTTCTCTCGTGATTTATTTCTATGTTGTTTTTTTTAAACAGATTCAGCCACACACACACACTTTGAAATCGATGTTAAACATGATTGTAAATAAAGATTCGAAAAACGTAATTTATTGTTACCAAGAGTGTTAATTTTATTGTCTGTTCTTGATTCTCAATCTACATAAGAAAAAATACTGTGTGTATCTATCTTCCTACCTATCTATCTAAAAAAAAGAGGGAGAAAGTTTAACGTCTGAAGTTGTGACCATATAATATCAGAGCATACTTGCAGCCTCTCCGACCTCCCCGATCGAAAGCGGCCACGAAATCTTCGTTCAGAGTCATGGACATCGGCGCCACTCTCGTCACCGGTCTGTCTCTAGCCATCCGAAGTATCTCCTCCGTCGCCATGTTCGGATAAGTCTGTCTCACCACCCGCTCGTAATCCTTGAACACGGCGACCTGGATCGCCACCGAGATAGATCCGTCCGTGTCCGGCGCCAACGTGTTCGCTACGATGGCGTGCAGGTTGCTCCCGCTTCGATTTTCGCCGGCTTGTGCGAGGCATTCGTGCAGGCTCTTGTACACTTCGCCGAGGACGGCCTGCGTGTGAATGCCAGATTCCATCTTGTACCTGTAGCTGACGTTCTTGACGAAGGGAAGGTTGTGGGTTCGGAGAAACGTCGCGAAATTCTCGATGGCTTCTATCGGTCTCGTGGACCCTCTGTAAGCGAACCGAACGACGTTGCCGCGTTCCCAATGCTTGACGATCAGCTCCATCACCGGGTCGGCGAGCGCCAGGTCGACGGGAACGTTGCGACGAACGTACGCCAGATCTTCGATCTTAGGATTGGTGGGCAACGCGTTCCAGTCGAACGTGTGCCTCTCCATTACGGGCTCGTATTCTCCTTCTCGAAGTTGCCGGACGCTGTCGAAATTTTTCCTCAGCTCCTCGACGACTTTCTCCCGTCTCTTCGTCGCTTCCGATCTCAGCAGCATGACGATATTCTGCAGCGGTCTTCACGAAGGCGACTACGACTACGAATAAAAACTCGGTTCAGTGTTTGTCCTTTGCCAGAATGCATATATATGTCTATCTTCCGTTACGTCATGCTTCATTTTTTCACTAGAAAGCAATGGGCATCAAAGGAAAATTCGCGGACATCGTGGACAGGGAGACGAGCACCGGTCGGTCGTTCGCCGAAAGCGTCCGAAACGTCGAGATCATAATGATCGACGCTTCTCAGACTTTCCATCGTATAGCTTCGCGCCCGATCGGAACGAAGATCGAAGATCACTTCCCGAACGTCGAGGCGTGCTTGGAACGGTCGGTCGTCGTCGGCGACGTCGAGAAACGGAGCTGGAGGGAAGGACACGACGGAATAGTGAACAGTTACCGACGGTTCAGTCTGGACGACGTGGCGCAAACCTTCATGGAGGACGCCCTGGGGTACGCGGACGACGTGGTGGTGCTGCAGAAGAGATCGGGAGAGCGAAGCGCCGTGAAGGCCGTGCTGCTCTTCGTGGACGGGAAATCTCCGTACGCGAAACTCGCCGAACTCAAGCGGAGGAGAGATCACAGGAACGGGAGCTTCCGAAACGGTCTCCGAAAACTCGGTCATCTGAACGACGATGCCCTCAGGACGGCCGTCGACAAGAGGAACACCGTGCTTGAGGAGACGGACGGGAAGTTCGTCAGTCTCGTCGAATCCTTCGTGCGCTCGAACAGGAACAAGAGCAGGACGATCGGACACCTGCGATCGGCGTTGCTCGAGAGCAGGTGGCACGACCGGCCTTACGCAGCGTAGTGATCACCGGCGCCGGCTTCGACGAGTCTGCCGAACGCGACTGGTTCCGACTCATCGGGCCCGAGTCCGCGATTCCCTGGTGCACGGAGTTCGAGAATCTGCTTCCCGAACGGAGTATTCGGAGTCGGACATACTGTTCGGCGTGGTGCACGACCTGCTCAAGTTCGGAGGGAACGTGCCTTCGTCCAACATCCTCATGGAGACGTGCGACAGCGACTGCATAGTCACGCTGACCGCCATGCAATCGGACGCCCTCCTGGTTCGCAAGCGAAACGAGAGGATGTACCGAATAGGAAGATGGNNNNAGCTCGACAGTCCGTTCGGTTGCCTCAACACCCTGATCGCGGCCGCCTTCCTGGGTTCCGATTTTCACGGACACGTCGCAGGCGTCGGACAGAAGACGCAGGAGGACATATTCGCCAAAGGTTACGTGTTCCATTTCGTCGACCTCGAAGAAGTCGACGACTTCCAACCCGTCGACCTGACGCGCGACTCGGACGAAGATGCCGTCGCCGAGTGGCACGCCGATCTCTCGAGTCGTCCGAACATATTCTGTTTTAGGTACGGAGATTCTCTTGTTCCGTTCAGATACGCCGAGGATAAATTGAAAAGTTACTCCCAAGACCTGATCTCGATGGCTTCCAAGTCCTGGCGACTGAGGGTTGCGCGGGGTCTCGCTGACGTCGCCGCTCTGGATCGATGTCTGCGACAGACGTTCTTCTTTCTGGAGTACATGACCATCACGTGGTCCAACATAGACAATCGCCTGAGGAACGACGCCGCGCTTCGACTCAAATACTGATTCGAGACCAAACAATAATTTGACGAAAAAACAATTTTTACAATGTATTTTTTCATTTATTTCGAAACATTGAAAAATAAACGTTATTCATTTAAAGTTACATGAGGTGTTCAAAAGATTCTGTTACTATTTTTTGTTAACAAATATTTGATCTTATACATTAAAACAAGGTATTCTATTTCTTCTTTTTATTTAACTGAACAAAAATAATAAATAAAATAAAAAAAATAAACGTTGCCTGGTGTCAATTTGATCTAAACAGAGGATCGTTGAATTCTCTCTCGATAGAACTGACTGCCTTCATCGCTTAACAGAATCCACAAACATTCCACATGGTTCGACGGGAGTGTAAACAGTTCCAACGACATTCCAGTTAAGCATTCGATAGAAAATCTCATGATCTGTAAGAAAAAAAGTGTTTCGATGGTCGATACTATAGAAT
>NW_022717924.1:0-686 GCF_011630105.1 Anneissia japonica | reverse complement strand
AATATTCAAAGATAACCGGAAGGTTGTCCGTTCGCGGAAGAAATCTAGACGGACGGCCGGTTGACTGGAGAGTACGAAGGTGGAATTCCAGTGTTACGCCGAAGACGAAGACGGCGACGTGACTTTACGAAGAGGCGACAGGCACGAGTCCGTGGGTCGAACGTACCGCACGCTCAGGTCACGGGACAGGAACGACATCCCCGTGGAGAACACGTTCGGCAACCTGCCGTCTGCCGTCGACGACCTGGACGCCCAGTGCGCCGTCGGCGTGCACGGGTGCGCTTGGCACCGATGCACCACGAACGAGAAGGGATACGTCAAGAATTTCGAGAACGACGAACGAATCCACCTCGAACTCGAGGAAAACGATCCCGTGCAGCCGTCAGTGCTCTACCTCTCCCTTCGACTCGACGTGATCGGACGCGTGACGGCCGTCGTTCTCTCCGACGGAAGGATGTCGAAGGAGCCCGAAGAGAGGGAGGTGCTGCGATGTCTGACGAACATCGTAAAGTCCGCCGACGTTCTCGTGTATCACGGAGAGTGGGTGAAGACGGTGTTGACGAACAGATGTTCGGCGTGCGACCTGCCGATATCTCGATGGCCGATATGCATCGACACCTTCGAGGACGCCGACGGGTGCCGCGATCGCGATTCCATATACGAGTACGCGAGCAGAAGATCTTGCA
>NW_022717923.1:292-531 GCF_011630105.1 Anneissia japonica | reverse complement strand
CTAACCCTAACCCTAACCCTAACCCTAACTCTAACCCTAACCCTAACCCTAACTCTAACCCTAACATAACAAAAAAAATATTATATTTTGACTCAACTTTTTAACATTGTCACTTTTTGCACAAAAGTGCTTATCTCGCCGAGTTGAGCACTTAGTGCAAATTTTTGACTTTCCGCCATATTTCGAGTACATTTGAGAAAAACTTCAAACTTTCAATGAAATAGTGTTTGTTTCAGCCT
>NW_022717923.1:0-209 GCF_011630105.1 Anneissia japonica | reverse complement strand
TTGAGCACTTAGTTCAAATTTTTGACTTTCCGCCATATTTCGAGTATTTTTCCGAAAAACTTCAAACTTTCAATGGAATAGTGTTTGTTTCAGCCTATCTCACTTTGCCTAACCCTAACCCTAACCCTAACTCTAACTCTAACACTAACCCTAACTCTAACCCTAATCCTAACCCTAACCCTAACCTAAAAAAAAAATTACATTTTTGA
>NW_022717922.1:0-1214 GCF_011630105.1 Anneissia japonica | reverse complement strand
CAGTGCTACTCTGCCAATGGTGGATGATGACAACTTAAAAAGAGTTTGTGCCATTGTTGGGTGACAGGATTGCACTTCGGGCATTTTGCGAAAAGAATACAGCCCCGACGACACAGAAAGATACAATTCTTAAAAGATTGAAGGAGAAATTAGGAAAGAAAAGAAAATCCAGTGGTAACTACGAGGATAAAACTCAACCATTTAGTCATCTCATCTTCTGGGAAACGGCAATGCCCGTAGGACAAAGCGAAAATTGAAATTGGTTGGCCCCACCAATGTCCAACAACCTCAAAATTCAAACAAGTCCGAAAACAAAATGGTGGAGGCACTAGGTATCTTACCGTATCAAAAACTATGGGAAAAAGTGAGCTCCTTGATGTAGCAAACGGAATTTCGTCTAAGGGTAAATTAAATGAATTCAATGCAGAAATATGTGATTTTAGGCAATACCCACTAGCTGACGACATTAATGTTGGGCAATTACTGTATGCTGAAACAAAAATGAATGTCCTTAGATTCTACTGGAAGACCATCCATGGATTCAAATGATGAATTGCCAGATGACCACACAGAGGAGCTAGATAGCCGTACTTCAGTAGATTTAGATGAGCCTTCTTGGCTTGATGCGGAAACTATGAGTTTATACCATCAACATCCTTAGAAAAACCAGACACGCCAACGATCACATTTCGTCGAACGTGTGAAACAACAATTGATAACTTAGACCCAAATGACACATCCCAGAGGCCGATGTCGGAATCTTGGTTGAAACAACATCAGTTCAACAGTCGGACACTTGCTTAATCTTAATAAATAAATAATGAAACCACAATCTCTATATCTGTTAGGAATAGTCCTTGCTGCTGGATTCTAAACACTCAATGGTTACAATGTCTGACATGATTTTATTGACCTCAGAACTTTGTACGAGATTGGAAAAAAGACACATTTCCTTCATTTTTTGAAGTTTTCAAGTTTATTTTTGAGTGTCTATTAATAATGAAACCACAATCTCTATATCAGTTAGGAACTGTATTTGCTGCTGGATTCTGAACACTCAATGGTTACAGTATGTCTGACATGACTTTATTGACCTCAGGACATTTTCTTCATTTTTTGAAGTTTTCAAATTTATTTTTTAAAGTTTTATTAATCAGTAATGGTACCACAATCTCTATATCTGTTAGGATCTGTGTATGCTTCTGGAATCTGAA
>NW_022717921.1:0-626 GCF_011630105.1 Anneissia japonica | reverse complement strand
GCTTATAATGAGTCATAGAAGAGGTTATTCCTTGCGGGGTAAATATTATGCAGTATTTTCAGTTAATGGTTCTGTTAATAATATAAATTTACTACCGGTATCGTGTGTTCCAAAGTTAATCTGAGTTTCAATATAGGGTGTATAGTGGGTCAAAGCATAATAATTTTTGTTTTATTTAGCTGCCGTTTCTGTTACGTTCTTTGTTACAATTTTCCCCAAGATATAATTATATGTTTGTGTAATATAATGTTAACAAAATGGTTTACCTTGCATTTAAGATAATGAATATTTAATTTTAGCTGTTTCTGTCCTCCATGTTTCCATAAACTTTTTATTTTTTTTCTATCCTTTTTGAGTATCTTAGTTAAAATAGATGAATCTAAAATTGAATTAACTACAGTTTCAATAAATGGGGTGACAAATGGGGAAAAATCATTCATTCCGGAAAGCAGTCTCCAGCTTTCAAAGGTTTTATGCCATTTATTTAATTAGGTAAAGTAATGGACTATTCCACATATACGGTACATATTCCACGTAGATGTTCAGTATGTGGTACAATGTACAGTAACTATAAAAACAGAGCCAGCGAGGCTTACTGTTGTGGAAAACATGGGACGATAACTGTC
>NW_022717920.1:0-727 GCF_011630105.1 Anneissia japonica | reverse complement strand
CTCGACGAACGTGTAGTTGACCGTCGCCGCCGACGCGTCTCAGACGCCTCACCGGTTTTCCTTCAGACATCTTGCAACATCCCGGCAGCCGCAGAGATTTACCGGCAGCGTACACGGAAAGGTCGACGTACCTCATCTCGGGGTACACCTGTCGCAATGACGTCATCATCGAAGAGAGGGCGGCCATGTTCCGGATCGGTCGGGGAAGCCGTTGATACACGTGCAGCGAAAGTTTGGCACTGCCGTCGCTGGAGTAGACGTCCGGCTCTTCGGGTAAGTTGCCAAGCTCTCTGGACAGAACGCGACGAAACTTTTCGGCCAGATCCAACGCCGCGCCGTCGTTCCACTGCGGCTGGCTCGAATCGTCGACGTCTAAAGGTATCGTGTGCACGAACAGGTCTCCGTCGAAGACTTCGCTGAAAGTCAGGTCGCCACGTGACCTAACCATCCGCTCGAGAACGGTCGGCGATGCCACCGAGTATCCCTTCGCGTTGCCTTCGTACACGGACGTCATCACGGACGTGACCGACGGCGCACCGTCGACGCCTCGGAAGCATCTCCAGGATCCGACGTCGGACGTGCCGACCGGAGGAAGGCACTTGGAATACCTTCGAGCGAGAACGAATGGTCGTGGCAGTTGTCCTTCGCCTGTCAGCAAACCAACCGATGCGAACCTGTCGTGATTGTAGAAATCCTCGATCCTTTTCAGAATGCCGGATCCGTACGT
>NW_022717919.1:0-1191 GCF_011630105.1 Anneissia japonica | reverse complement strand
AGCCATCTTGGATGGTACACGTACACAAATCTGCATTGCTCCGCCATCTTGTCAGCACTCTAGTTGTTTACTAGCTCTATGAATTAACTTGATCTATGGCAGCCATCTTGGATGGTTGGTACACACCATAGAGATATAATAAGAATACTAGAGCGCTAACCGCAATGTATTCGATGTTCGAAATATGCAGAACTGTGTGTGTGTACCATCCAAGATGGCTGCCATAGATTTAGCCAATCAAATTTCGCTAAGCACCATCGTTTGCAATTGCGCCCTCATTTTTTTAGAAAGTTCAGTACAAAGATCTTATAAACACAATTGTTATAGCAATTTAAATTTATTTCATTAATTTTAGGTACTTCGCAATGTCTTTACATCTGATTTTTTTTTTACCGCGAGCTTGTTAAATGCTTCTATAAACTGCAATTTGATTTGTGAAAATTGACCAAGAAAATGAAAAGTTATAGCAATTTAAATTTTACGAATTTTACAAAATTTCATGTTCTTATGTAACATTAATCTGTCATTTTGACAATGTCGGCATAAGGTGCCGAAAACGAGCATTTGAGTATATACAGAACATTTATTAATTTTTTTCTGCGAAGTGAGTCTCATGAACGACAATTCACCACAATTTTGGTAAAATGTTGAAATGAAGAATATATTTATAAAATGTCATGCTCTTATGTAACATTAATCTGTCATTCTGACAATGTTGGCATAAGGTGCCGAAAAAGGAACATTTGAGTATATACAGAAAATTTATTATTTTTTCTGCGAAGTGAGTCTCATGAACGACAGTTCACCACAATTTTGGTAAAATTAATGCTGAAATGAAGAATATATTTCAGTATAATGTTAGTTCAAAATATAATTAGGCCTTTGTAATCACCGCACGACGCGCGATTATCATGGCAACTAACACGCGCGTGGGTAAATCGTCACGTACAGTGACGGTTTATGGCTTGATTGCTATGGCTTTTGTGAAGTTCAGCGTGTAGGGACGCACGTGCGCCTAGAATGTCGATGCCAGAGTTATAACTTTTGATGTCCCGAGATGTGCGTCCTTCTGTTTAATTGCCTTGGTTACATTGCATACTATTTGTTTCTTGCTTTATTCAAAATGTTTTGGTTTTGGAAGCTGATGTCAATACATTAGAAAGCATAGCCTACATGAAGTCATATTATAGT
>NW_022717918.1:0-581 GCF_011630105.1 Anneissia japonica | reverse complement strand
ACATATATATATACATATATATACATATACAAGTTTTATATATTAATCAACATATTAATCAAGTGAATACAATTCTAAAATATATATATATATATGCATATTGTCTCTAATCATGCTTGCATGAAAGTCTCACTTTATACTATCTTGCTTTTTCTACCCTCACTTACTCGCCATCTTTTATGATTTAATCTGTGAATATGGGGAAAATATTACACAATTTGCAAACCCGAAATAGCTACACTAAAGAAACGTAATGAACTTGTTTCAGCATGCATGCCAACAAATTTCTTTTTTTTGTAACTTAATTTCACTTTATTTAATTCCCTTCCTAGCATGAAAAATCATTCCCATGATATGTTGCAACTTAACTTATGTTTATTACTATAATCCCTTTCTTTGTTTATCAAAACTTAATCAGAGCCAACTATTAATACCTTTGAAGTACCGCTCAATGAAAAAAAGGCAATCAGATGACAACTACGACTTGGTAGACTTGGATATTTCGACCAGTCCTTGGGTCTTCTTCAGCATGTGTTACAAACGAAATATAAGTTGGCTATTACAAAAATGATGGTAAATGT
>NW_022717917.1:17144-30559 GCF_011630105.1 Anneissia japonica | reverse complement strand
AGCAACCTTGGTAATTGGAAATCATTGCTTGTCTTTATGTATTGAATAAGGGAAGTTCTACATCTACAGTTTCATTCTTAAGCACAATGAACTCCTTAAGCGTTCACATATATGACTAACAAAATTGCCCCCTGAACATAGATTGGTAGCAGTATTAACATACATATAGGCCTATTCCTTTGACTTGAAGCCAAACCCTTGAATAGGGGTCTCTCCCAAAGGAGGGGTTCTAAAATCAACTACAATTTACTTTTAAATAATTATTTTAAAAATTTATACAAAAAAAAACTATAATTTCTATCATATCATTATATTACATATAGATTTGTACACACTAAAAGATATTTAATATGCAAAGCAAACGTTGCTATAGTAATTACAATTGTCATTTCTTTTAAAATCAATAATCATTTTTTATCGTCAAAGAATATTAGAAATACATTTCAGGTATAATTGAAATAATTGTTTGAGTATTGTTACTTTAATCTTACTTTAGCTGAAACCATAATTTCAAGTTTATCGGCAATTTTAAATGCGTCATTTTGAGGTAGCCTACCCCAACGGGAATTTTGGTAGTTGTAAACAATTCAAAGACCTACATTTTCAGAAAATAAAAATAGCTGGTAGTAGGCCCGCTGCGATTTTCAATTAGATAATTTCTGTAGTTGTCCATTTGGGCTTAGCCTGCTCGCCTAATAATGGACCACGATCTCTTTCTGTTGTTATAAAATGTATATAGGCCTAGGCGCCAGCTTTGTATTTGTATCTTTGCCTGTACTTTATATAGGTCTATAAGTTTATTATCCTTCAACATTATGAGACTGCTATTCAAGTTTGATTATTGTTCTTCTATTTTAAGATGTTTCGTTTTGAAATACCCACTCAAAGTTCGCACTGTCATCACTTTCAAAAGAAAACTATTAGTTACAGTCGGTATCTGGGTGATTTCAATCTTGTGTTCAATTCATGCTTTATTTGATGTAAGTAGCCCGTTGATTAATTGCCATTGTTTTTATAAATAGTAGTTATTAAGTTGAATAAATTACCAATTTAGTGCCGAGTAACAAAAATAGGCCTAGCACGCATGACAATAATGATTCATACACTTTCAACATGTTAATCTTTCATTGTTTGTAGAATAGGTTTTATGTAGGCCTACATCATTCGATTTAAACGTGTTCAGTGGTGTATCTATAGAAGTTATATATTGGTTTTGGGGGCAATAAGTAGGAAGCTCGATGATTAAAGTGAGGGACGTTACTTGAAAAATTTTTTATAGTGGCAGATCCTATTGGGATGAGCGCAAGAGTATTGGTTGGCGTGCACTCCAAGTGCTCTTCTTCCCTCCGTAAAAATGCCGCTGAACATGTCGCTAAATAGTAAATACCATGCACCTATGTTGGTCATTCCACATAGTGTGCATCTTGTCTATAAAATTGATTTAGTTGTTAACCAATAACAAATATATGTTATATTTCTGCAGATAGACCTTATGTATTCTATTGTAGATGACGAGTGGGACAAGTGGCAACCTACAACACAATTTATAATTCCGGCAGTCATCGTTGTAGTATCTTGCATCATTACAGCTGTAACACTTATTAAAAGAATACACAGTAATCGTTTACAAGAGTCCAATCAAAGTAACGTGTCCACAGGAAATTCTCTCAGAAATCCAAAAAAGGTAGGACTATAATCTAGCTTATTGAATGAAATGCATTCACAATTGTTAACCATAATATTATGTTAATATATAATAATAATAATAAAAATAATGATAATAATAATTATAATAACAATAATAATAATTATTATTATTATTATTATAATAAATAATTATAAATAAATAAATAATAATAAATAAATAAATACTAAATATAATAATAATAATAATAATAATATTAATATTAACATTAATAATAATGTTAATATTAATATCAATATTATATATATATATATATTAATAACATTATTATTATTTTTAAACCACATCAATATTAATATTATGTATATTAATAACATTATTATTATTTTTAAAACACATCAATATCATTATTATGTATATATATATATATATATATATATATATATATATTAATAACATTATTATTATTAAACCACCACAACTAATGGTTGGCACTGAAAATTTTCGTCTATTCTTCAGGCTCTAAAAACGATGATCATCGTGGCTGTTGTCTTTCTGTGCATGACGTCACCGAGTGCAATTTTTCGATTTTGGATTATAAACAATGGATACTATCCATCCGCGATACCCTGGTTCTTTTTTTGTAATCTACTTAGAATATCTAATAGCTGCGTTAATCCATTTATTTATGCACTCATGTCCAGTAGTTTTCGATCGGCCATCAAATCAACATTTTGCTGTAAAACAGATTCGACAAACAGGCAAAATTTAAATTTTAACTCTAGAAGTAGACCGTTGCAAAACAGAGTTTAGAAACAATGATAAACTAGGCCAAGAGTAATCTTCATTAAATAAGGCTGCATTCACATCGGACCAAAACCAAAATTCGGACCAGGTTTTGGATGCACTACGCCAGCGTCCCTACTCCTGTGACAGAGTGATACAGTAATTTATATATATACACAAAGGTCTTAGCATCATATTTTTATAATATATAGGTGTATTTAAGGAGTTGAAGATGTTTGCTGACAAAGGTTTACTTATACATTCATTTGAATAAATAAATTTAAAAAAAAATTAACTGATGGTGTGTGTATGGATGAGATAACGGGATGAGATACATGGATAGATGCATGCATGCATGATGGCATGCATGATGGATAGATAAATGGATGGCTTGATGGAAGGAAGATCAATGATGGACGAAGGAAGCCTTAGGAAGGCATACAATAAATCAATTCAAAAGTACGGACAGATGGACAAACGAACGAATTCAAACGAACGACAAACGACCCAATGAATGAATTCAACACATTCACTTTCACTCTCTAAAATTATTCGATTAAAAAAAATAAATAAATAAAACACAAATTAAATACTTGATTCGGTACGAGGTGAATAGGTGTATTTTTTTTTTTTATAGAATTAACTAATTTAGATGATTACATGTAATTAATTGTTTATTGAAACAAAGATCGCTATATTTAAATGAATATTTGAAATGTAATTTTGGCGTCCAACATTTATAGAATAGTAATAATAAAGTAATAATAATGTACCATCAAATTTTACGTTTCAATTTATTGTCTTCGTTACCCTAACTGGGGTTTTATTCATCATCAATATATAGGCCACTGGCGATTATATAATAATAAAATAAAGATCCAGTGTTGTCAAATAATCAATTCTCTTTTTATTATTTATTCTTTTTATTTTTTATTGTCAAAATAAGACGGTAAATAATCCACCGAGTTGTTGGAAAGGAACTCAAAAGCAAACCTAATCACTATTGCGTTAGCATGAGAACCTCAACCACCCAGCTTCATAAAAATACAATGCTCAAAATTTAATAAAACCTTTTTACTATATTTTTACATTTTTTTACAGAAATGTAAGTTGAAAACTTTGCGTTGAGCAAGAGTAAAAAATTATTTAAGTTACTATACAATGTCTTGAGAAAAGTGTAAAATGAATTAATTGAAGCATTTAAAAAACCGTGTTTATTTGTCGATATATTAGCCGTTAACATCAGCAAATTAAACAAAATTTGTACTTTTTGTGTTTAATTTATGTTAAATAATGATAAATAAAATTTGTAAATGCAAGGAAGACTATAATACAATTTTGGATTAAATCGATTTCTGATCTAAGAAAATTAAAAAGAAAGGACAAATCAATGTAAAATGGAATTCATATTCGATCGAATTTAAGTTACAGAGCTAATACAAACGACACTGGAGTTGAATCTTATTCCATCTACCATTCTCGACCTCTAATTTAATAACTCCTAAACCAAAAACAGTATTTTACGTTTAAAATTCCGAATTTCACACCCGTATATTGATGAGTAGGTGTAATTTCCTAGAATTAATTAATTTACATGTAATTAAGAATTGTTTATTGAAACATGTTGAAATTGGTAATATTATTTTTACATCAAAGCGTTTATCCCATATATTTATTGGTAGATAATTTAAGTTCTGATTTATTGATGATTTAAGAGAATATAATATGTAGCCGCAGTAGATCAAAATGTATATATTTTAAACTATATTATTTTACACTGTAAATACGACGACTACCATTTAGGAACGTTGGTAATCTAGATTAACGATTTTGATGTTAATATTATAGTAGTATAGTAGTTAGTGATTCATAGTTAAAACATTGGTTTCAACGAAATATAATCCGGAAACGTACGATGGCTGGCAGGGTGTAGTACTGCTTTTTTATCTAGGCAACAACTTGACGTACTATAGTCCTTATTATTTAGGCTTGAAAATTAGCAAGATTAGACTGAAACAAACATTTTATTTTTGATGAACGTTGCATTTTTAGAATAAGGTGACTACTGTATAATTATATCAGGTGATTGGTATTTCCGGGCTTGTGTAGAAATATCATTTTTATACAAGTATCTAGATTTGCGAAAGACACTCATTCACTTGATAATTTGTCGTGAGTGTCAAAACGACAGGGTCGGTCCCTATTATATTTCCATATTTCGCAAATCGCTTGACTTTATACGCTTAACTTTTATACTTATGTTTTGATAGCTCAATATGCTAGTTTGTATGTTAACATTAA
Source organism: Anneissia japonica (assembly GCF_011630105.1). Classification (NCBI taxonomy): domain Eukaryota; kingdom Metazoa; phylum Echinodermata; class Crinoidea; order Comatulida; family Comatulidae; genus Anneissia; species Anneissia japonica. The sequence continues at coordinate 25,827 of NW_022717917.1, read as the reverse complement.
ACGCGGATATTGTGTTAAGTGTGTTTTGAAGAAGTGTTAATAAAGTAGAGTAGCGCATTTTCGAATTTGTATGTTTCTCTGGATTTCGCACTCATATCATACATTATTGCCTTTTTGGCAGTTGCGTTCTATTGTATTATTCCATCGATCGTCTTAATTTAAACGCAACTCCTAGATATGTGTACGATGTATCAACTTCCATTTCAACATTCTGATATCATTTTTCAAATTTCCCTAAATACCATTATTTTAGTTTATTTACATTCATATTGAGTCCCATGTGTCACAAAATTTTTCGAGCTTATTTATACTTTTTTTAAAATAAATTTTGACTGTAGCTCCAAATAATATCAGCATATAATAGATGGTTTCTTTGCAAATTCAAATTTGATTATGTGGACGGAGCTTTACAATATTTTGCATTGGCAATATACAATAAAACCTCGAATAGAAGCCCAATGGGCTTAATCTCGAGAAGAAGCCCATCTCGAATCAAAGCCCTCCCTTTAGATTACAAAAGTAGCCTCGAAAAGAAGACTATGGACTTCTTTTCAACATAGCATGGGCTTTTTTTTCTCGAGATAGTACAGTACCTGTCTCTTATACACATCTAGATGTGTATAAGAGACAGATATGGGATTTTTAATGGCACCATGAGTACTTGGGATTTTTTTGACTGATATGGAATTTTGTTTCTATAATGAAGACAATTTAAAAATAAATTAATTTTAATGGCCGAACACCCCTTTTTTGACAGGTATGAATGAGGGCTGTTGTCACCTCGTTTTGACCATTGGCCTAGTGCCTGCGCACACACACACAGTCACGTACAAGGAAATATAATAATAATAATTATATATATATAATAATAATAATAGTCAAACATTTTTATAAATTCAAATAAGGTGTTAAATAAAATAATATGTCGAACATTTAGTTTGCATCATAACACCCTACACTATATACAGATGAGAAGCCAAACATGTGACGTTCTCCCGGGTATTCACTGCTTGTCACACTATACAAGTTGGTTCCGAATGAAATAAATATCAGCTCTTACTTCGGCTGCTTGTAACCTTCAATTTCTTCTTAAGACTTAAGCCTGTCGTTGGAGTTTAAGCTGCACTCTTTCGACCATCTATAAATTAACAAAATACACCTTTCTAGAATAGTTATCCTAAACAAACATCATTTCAAGCATTCTGGAACATGATTAACTTTCAAACTTTCATATTAATAAAATGGTTAATCTATAGATTTATGCTACCAATGCTATGTACAATTGTATACATACCCCTAGCTAAACGTACAGCAAGTATTAAAGACGTGTCTAAATATCAATACACAATATTACTTGCATAGATCCAAAGTCAATTTAAGCTCACTGTATTACATTAATAATGCATACCACATTCAACATTCCTGCATTAATTCAACCCTATGCAATATTACAAATAAATCTATATCTAATATACGTTATTCAGTAAACAATGCATTAACGTTAATCACGGTCAAACTAACTCCACTTGGCTGTTATACTGTATATGAGTTGCACAATACTGTGATGCTCCTAGCTATCACCAAATATCATTTAGGTAGGCTTCACTATGCCTCTTAACTTTGCTTAATTTTGGTGCCCCTTAATAGCTGACATGTCCCTGCTTGGATCATACTCCACAGCTTACACCCTTCCATTAAGCCTTTGCTTATGCAACTCCCTCTCCCTTCTGGTTTCTCTACCAGGCCTACTTACCCCTGCTAACACAAATTAACATATTCCCCCACCCACTTTCTCTGCACTTATCAGAAGTTGCCATTTGCCTAAAAGTTATTCACATTCATGAAACTTTTAACTACCCTGGATTAATGCTAAATCAACCATTAACTCATGCATATTCATTATACTGATTTAACACAGTGAAAACAAACAACCATTAACTCATGAATATTTATTACCCTGATGCACTAGAGTGAGTGTAACACGTCATAAGGTCCACTCTCTGACAGCTGTTTATTTGTTCAAAATATAAGGCCCATTGCAGGCTTAGTACATTTTTTCAATTCTTCGGATAAGGCTGTTGTTTAGAGACATTCTCATCTTTTTCCAAAAATTCTTATTCATTATTGAATTAACGATGCAAAATGTTTAATGTAGTATTCACATTATTTTATTATTAATTGTAATGTCTCCTTAGTAGTCTTTCAACTCCATTGAGTAATGTTTATATGTAAAGCGCCACCTGGATAGGTACCAAAAACAATTCATTATTATTTTTCGAAAGTGCTTTTATTATAATAATGATGATGATGATAATGAGGATGATGATAATGATGGTGGTGGTTATGATGATGTTGATGATTTTGATGATAATATTATGATGATGATTATGACAATGATGATGATTATATCGTTGGGGATGGTGATGTTAATATAACATTCAGGTATACTTTATTCATTCAGTCAAATTTACTAACAAGCCCGCTAACACGTAGTCTTACATATTAAAAAATTGCAATAGCCTATACTGTGATGCATAAAAAAGCAATATGGAAAAAGAAAAACAACAACCACAATGGCGATGATGACGATGATAATGATGATGGTAGTGGTGGGAATGATAATGATAATGATGGCAATGACGATGATAGTGTTGATGTCGATATAATTATGACTATGTTGCCACAGTCCCCTCGCCCCATATTAGTAGATTCTAAAATAAGCTATTAAAACCCCTAATTTGATAAGATTTTTGAGGGCTTAGCCTCCTGGATCACTTCCGAAACCGTTTTAGTGGAAGCTCGACCACGCTCACATTGCTTTCGTCGGTGAAATCTGACCCCTCGTCGGGCCATCGGCCGCCTCGTCATGGACCTCTCGCACTACTCCCCTGTCGCAATCAAAATTTTATCACTCTTTTAAAGGAGGGACATTCGTTTTAGTAAAGTAGGCCTGCATGTGCTATTTTTCGGCAGAGGAGCCTTTTTTTCATCCATGGTGGAGCTGAGATTGGTAGGATCAACAAACTGTTGTTTCTGCCAATGAAGAAAAAAGAAACAGAAAAATAAAAATAAAGGAAAGATGCGCTCTGATAAGATGTAAAAAGGAAAATGTAAAATATAAAACAAAGGAAATGAAAAGATAAATAAAAAATAAACGGGAAGGAAAACAAAAGATAACATTAAAGGAAAAAAAAAGAAAGATAAAGACTGAGAAGAAAAGAAAATAAGAGTTAAGATGAAAAATAATAAACAAGGAAAGATAACAAAATAATTCAAAGATAAAGAATAGAAAGATTCGCTCTGATAAATTTAAAAGGGAAAAATAAAAATAAGGTGAAAGGAAACGAAAAGAAACGATATAAAAGAAATCAATGATAAAATGAGAAGTAAAGAATTAAACAAAAGATAACATCAAAAGAAAGGGTAGACCTACAAAGGAAGATAATGAAAAAACAAAAAGAAAAAAATATGCAGAAAATTTATATATGGTAATGCAACCGTTTATTTTGTCAAAGAAATTTGATTATGTGGACGGAGCTTTACAATATTTTGCATTGGCAATATACAATAAAACCTCGAATAGAAGCCCAATGGGCTTAATCTCGAGAAGAAGCCCATCTCGAATCAAAGCCCTCCCTTTAGATTACAAAAGTAGCCTCGAAAAGAAGACTATGGACTTCTTTTCAACATAGCATGGGCTTTTTTTTCTCGAGATAGTACAGTACAGTACATACCGTACACGGTACATGAATTTCAAGGAAACAAAATAAATTAAAAACACATTATTTTTATACAGTAATTTAGGTGGTTTAATGCCGGTTAATACACTCCATGATGCTGACTGATGTTATAGTGGCCCTATAATTGTTTTATAGTACCGTAGTAATTACCAAAATTTGCAACATTCATTTTGAAAATAAGCCCTACGTCCCTCTCTAAACTTTGCAAAAGTAGCCTCGAAAAGAAGTCCATTCAAAGTTCTATAAAAAGGAAGCCCAGGGCTTCAATTTTTGTAATTAATGAGCAATTCAATAGTTTTATTTATTTATTTATTCGTTCGTTCGTTCGTTTGTTCATACATTCGTTCTTTTGTTCGATCGATCGTTCGTTCGTTAATTCGTTAATTCATTCATTCATCCATTCGTTCATTCATTCATTCATTCATTCATTTGTTCATTCATTTATGCATACGTTCATTCGTTCATTCATTTATTCATTCATTCGTTCATTTGTTCATTCGTTGATTTGTTCATTCGTTGATTAATTGATTGATTGATTGATTCATTCATTCATTCGTTCATATATTTATTCATTCATTCATTGCTTCATTGATTGATTGATTCATTTGTTCATTCCTTCATTCATGCATTCATTCATTTATACATTCGTTCGTTCGTTCATTCATTCATTTTTGGTATGCTATATAATATAATAGATAACAACCTTTAGTGTTATCCGTTTGTGTTTGTGTTTGACAGCGGCTAACGGTCAGTTAGAAGAGTAAATCACGGAGCATCAAACATGTGGAACCATAGATAAATTCATACTAGACTAAAGCTCTGTCAAGATCATAAATTAATCTTTAGAAAATAATCTTTTCATAGAGCATATTATATTTAGAAATATAATATGATTTATAAAGTTTATAAACATCTAATATTTTAAGCTCATAAGGTAAGAATTGAATGAGCTCTAAATTTTGATTATTCAGTTAAATTACAAAATAGAAACCTCAACGTCCAACACAAACGGTATGAGGGAAGCAGTGTTATACACTTGTAAAACACTTTTGTGAGCAAATTATTCTCATGGCTGTAGTCTCTAAACAAAACTAAAAAAAAACCCCAAAAAACAAAACAAAAAACGAAAAACAAAAATAGAAAAAAAAAACAAAAAACATAAAACAAAAAAACAAAACAAAATAAAACACTACTGTATATATTTTAAAGGTATAGGCCTAGTCTTTTATTGGACGGAAAATGTCAGTTTGGTCTCCTAAGGTTTATGTTTTTTACGAGTTTAGTGCATGCTTGCCGCAGGAGTGTGCGAGGCTTCCCGCCGATTCCCTGACTCCATCCTGCGACTCTACGGGAGACGGCACCTTTATTTGCACTTATTGTGGAATTGAGATTTTTTTTTTTAATTTAGGGCGAAATTACGAAATGTTACATTAAATGGATTTAAAGTGGATGTAAATTTACTGCATGCTGTTATTTATTAATATAACATTTCATGGTATCCAGACAAGTGATGTAGGCCTATTCCTTCTTTACCCGCCGACACAAACCGTTATTCAATAAACAGAAAACATTTAATACACATCGTATGACTGTCTCTTATACACATCTAGATGTGTATAAGAGACAGGGTGATAATGATGATGATGGTATCGGTGGGAATGGTGATGTTAGTATATTCATGTATACTTTATTCATTCACTCACTCAAATTGACTAACAAGCCCGCTAACAAGCAGCCGAAAGCTGGAACCGTAGTCTTACATATATAAAACAATACGGAAAAGAAAAACAACAACCACAATGGCGATGATGACAATGATAATGATAATGATGATGGTAGTGGTGGGGATGATGATAATGATGGCGATGATGATGATATTGGTGATGTCGATAATTATGACTATGTTGATGATTGTAGGATAGTTAGCTTAAAAGATGTGTATAAGAGACAGCCTTTAATTCATTCATTTCTTCTGATAACATGCATGTTGGTTAGTAATCATTGTAGATTTTAGTAATCACTGTGCTTAAAGTTTAATTTTTTTTAGTTTTCTAAATTTATTTTAATTTTTAAAATGACTTACATTAAAAATCACTTTCAATTAAATACTTGACTCATTTTTTAATATTCTACTACAGAATGTTACTATTTTGATTTTGCAAATAGGTTCTTATTATACATTTTTTACATTGCCTAGTGATTTTAACTTCTTCGATGTATTTTAACAAAATCGTATGAATTCTGTGTTTTAGAATATTTTTTATTCATAGGCCCTATTTGTAATTAAGTTTATTTTCAGTTGTTGATTTTTATACTGTAATTTGTATCACAGAACAGGACCATATGTAAAACAGGTTGTTACTTCCTCCTCATATGTTATCCTGTATATGTTCAATAAATAAATAAATAAATAGAATAAATTTGCAGACATTTTTAACTTCATTCTGATTATTGATAAACTAACAATAAACAAGTCAATGTTCCCGTAAAATAAGGTATAACGCTAGTTTCTGATTATATCACCAAATAAACAAACTAAATCTTTAATATATAATGGAGGTGTTCTGTACTTATTCACTAAAAAATCACTAACAAATAAACCAGAGAGATAATTCTCAAAAACACCTAGAATACTAGGTTGTTCTTTATATGGTATTTTAAAAACCAAAGGCTTTTATTTGGCTGAAGTACAGATTCACAACCAATAAAAATCTTTAAAAAAATTGACCAATTAAATTATAGTTTAGTTGTCACTTACACAATCACAGTATAGTGCCAACATGTCATTTATTACTTTATTAAAATCTGTGGACTACTTATTATTATTTTTTTATTCCTGCAAAAAGTAAGCCTAATATAAACTTATGTGACAATGACATTACTGGTAGATTTTTCAAAAATGAGTATAATTTATGTTGATTTATTGAATACTTTTTTGCTATTTTACAGTATTCAAATTGTTTGAAGATTAAAAAAAAAAAAAAAAAAAAAAAAAAACATTTTTATTTCTGAATTTTATCATTGGGGACATTTTTTACACCGGTACGAACACTTTGTATAATTTATGTTTAAGGGAGCTAAACACGGCGATAGACAACAGCAAGTTTCTTTTAATCTATAGGTTAAAAACTTAGTGAACAGTCTCACTAAAAATTAAGCATATCAGTGGAGGGAGGCCCAGCGAGATGCGATCTCGGCCTACTGGGGAAAAAAGTCTGGAGAGGTCCAAGAATACTCCTAGTGCCTAGAAATCTAAGGGAAATGTTGAGCTTTTTTCTAAGCAATTTTGAGATGTTTTAGAACGTTACACACGTCATCACACACACATATCACGTGTCAATAATTGTGTAGGCATTGTTTTTGATATAAGTAATGTGGATTGCTTATAGAGTAAACTTTTGTTAATAATTAAATTATAAATTAAATAAATTGTAACAAATTAATGTTTATTATTAAAATCAGACTCCGGAGGAAAAAAAAATTTGATATTTTGTAGAACTGATTTTTCTACGACAGAAAAAAATTTGTTTGACGAAAAACTGGGGAACGGTAAGCGTAACCGCCCATTTTTACACCTTTTTCCCACCAGTGTTTAAATATTCAAACATCTGTATCTCATTCACCGTTGCTCAGTTTTTGATCAAACTACCCTTTTTTCTGTCTTAAAAAAATCAGTTCTACAACATATCAAAAATATTGTTTCCTCCGGAGCCTGACTTTAAGATAAGTGTAGTTCAAAATTTGAAGTGCACTGTGATGTCGATGCGACATGAGCATCTTTACGGATTGATACCTGCACACAACACATTTTCATTATTATTATTATTATTATTATTATTATTATTATTATTATTATTTTCATTAATATTATTATTATTATTATTATTATTATTATTATTATTATTATTATTATTATTATCATCATCATCATCATTACTATTTATGAAAGTGTAAAATAATTTGCCTTTACTAAGTGTAATTGACATCGTCTCTGCTTTGAAAATATACATTGATCTATTTACACACATCACAAATGCAAATGTTATTGTTTAAAGTGGCTTAAAATCCAGGGATAGACAGTACAGTGACTCGTTCTGCTGTAGCCCTGCCAAAACCATTACATTTTATATGATAAAAATATGTGACATGCTTATGATATAATCATGATGACATGACATCCTGGTCATATATGGGCACAACATGACTATATATGGGAACAACATGACTATATATAGGCACAACATATATGGAAATAAAATAGGACTAAATGTTGCTGCGAAGATACTATCAAATGACGTCTCATTCACGCCGAGTTTAGTTAAAAAAGGGATTGAAGCCTTTATATTATACGATAATGTGATATTTTCATTTTGTGACATTCATCAACCTTTGCTGTAGCAGGGAAAACAAGAAACGTAGGTAATCGTTTTATTAATATGTTTTGTTTTACTGTATTTTGTTTGTAGTGAAAGAAAGTTAATGTCTTATTGAATTGAAAAATGGTGCTTTAATATGTTAAAATCGGTGTTGTTGTTGTTGTTGTTGTCGTCGTTGTTGTTGTTGTTATTATCATCATTTTCCATTTGTACGTCTCTCTCCATGGGTTGGTAAACCTAGAAGCCGAATATTTACACTAGCATCCCATTAGGCTTCCGACCCCACTGAGCCCTAAACGGCCCTCATGGTAGTAGGACCCGTAAGGCCCGAGACTTCCCCATTACGCCACTGTCCCATCTGCATATGAATCTTGGGAATATCACTAATGTTGCTGTTGATGTTGTTGATATTATCATTATCTAAAATCATCATTGTCATGAACATTAATATTATCATTCAGTTTATTCTGTATGACTATTATTACTATTACTATCGGTATACTTAAATAATTTTTTCGTATTGTTTCTCATCAGGCGTGTTTTCGTTGTGAAGAGTGTGAAGAGTAA
>NW_022717917.1:15153-16263 GCF_011630105.1 Anneissia japonica | reverse complement strand
TGCTGTAGCAGGGAAAACAAGAAACGTAGGTAATCGTTTTATTAATATGTTTTGTTTTTACTGTATTTTGTTTGTAGTGAAAGAAAGTTAATGTCTTATTGAATTGAAAAATGGTGCTTTAATATGTTAAAATCGGTGTTGTTGTTGTTGTTATTATTGTCGTTGTTGTTGTTGTTATTATTATCATCATCATTTTCCATTTGTACGTCTCTATCCAAGGGTTGGTAAACCTAGAAGCCGCATATTTACACTAGCATCCCATTAGGCTTCGGACCCCACTGAGCCATAGACGGCCCTCATGGTAGTAGGACCCGTAAGGCCCGAGACTTCACCATTACGCCACTGTATCCCATCTGCATATGAATCTTGGGAATATCACTAATGTTGCTGTTGTTGATATTATCATTATCTAAAATCATCATTGTCATCAACATTAATATTATCATTAAGTTTATTCTGCATGACTATTATTACTATTACTATCGGTATACTTAAATCAATTTTTCGTATTGTTTCTCATCAGGCGTGTTTTCGTTGTGAAGAGTAAGGAACGAAACTTAAGGAACACTATGTATAAGATTTGTCACTTCCACTTTTCTCTATATTACATGAACACACCTGGATGGCTGCATCATCCGTTTACTTGTATCTACATTGTTCTATTTATAATTGGATGTACGGGAAATTTCGCTGTTATTTTTCTTATTCGTCGATGTAGACAGTTACGAGGTGCACCCATCATTTTTTTGGTCAACCTTGCAGTAGTCGATATTTTAGTTTGTCTAACGTATTTCCCATTATATATATATCTTAGTCTAACACAGTCGTCAATGTTTCTTTTAAATTTTCATAATAATAATGTCTGTATAGCTGCAATATTCTGGGAATTCCAGTCACAATTATGTTCAGCCTTGACAATCGCATCTATTAATTTTGAGAGGTAAGAAGTAGACCTAATACACGTTCTAGCCTTGTGTATACTAATATACATATATATATACTAATATACATATACAGTATATATACTAATATACATATATATATACTAATATACATATATATATATATACTGTATATACATATATATATACTAATATACCTGTCTCTTAT
>NW_022717917.1:13656-14912 GCF_011630105.1 Anneissia japonica | reverse complement strand
GAGCTGTTCCGCGTATTTGCATTAAAATTAATGGAACATCCGCCCTTCCGCGAGCGGGGTAAAATTTGACTGAGTGGAGAAACTACAGGAAACAAACGAACCAACATCTTTACTACTGTATTGATGTAATAGCGTCGGGGTAAAATTGCTCTCCGTGTACAGGTACTTACAATGCATTTCGAACGGATGTTCCACTATATTGGGATAAGTAAATCTTATGATAAACTGACCAATGAGAAATATTATTTAAACAGAACGCATGAACATAAAGACATGCTTGGTCAATGATGGTCTGGTAATCATAGAAACAAAAGCAAAATTTAAACAGTACAATGGCCAATATTACAACAATAGCAACGCCCGATCCCGGAGTGTAAAAACAATAGCCACCATGGTGTACAATGCATGATGAACTAATCGAAAGATACCAGCTTGTAAACCAAATTATATAAGATAGGCCTATGAATATATGTCATAATAATCAATGAATATAGACATACATGTACAATGATATACCCGCTGAATTATAATCTAAATGAATTAAATAATACATTAATACCCGTAGGTGCCATAGTTCCAAGTTTAAAAATTCTTCTTCTTCTTCTAAAAATGTCCTAGATGTATCAGTAGTGTTACAAATTTTGACTCCAGTAACTACAAAATCATTATCAACATTATGTCCTGTCTTAAAATGGAATGCTACCGGGCATCCAGGTAGTGCTAGTCTAATTGATCTTAAATGTTCTGTTATTCTATCAGCCAGTCGCTTTTGGTTTCTCCAATGTAATGCATTTCTGGAAAATTATTGCATAAATAAGATTCGTGCAAGTACATGTGAAATTATCATATATTTTAACATATTAAGACGGTCCTTAAAGTTTGTTGGTTGAGTATACATGTTTACAAATATTACACCTTGGTCTCTGACACGAAACAGTATATCCATTATGTGTGTTTGTGTGTGTGTTGGTGGTGTGTGTGTGGGTGTGGGGGGGGAGGAGATACACACTGAAACGTCATAAGGTAATTCTTTGTCCATTTTAAGTGGAAAGAGGAAATTAAAATAAAGTTAATATTTCGTGAAGTATATAAAAGAAAAAACAGGTTAACCGTAAGTAAGTATAGATCAGCTATAAACTATCTAGTGGTAATGCAGTATTTTTTGTTAATGATAATAATGATGATAATAATAATAATGATAATAATAATAATAATAATGATAATAATATTAATAATATTAATAATAATATAATACT
>NW_022717917.1:11720-13560 GCF_011630105.1 Anneissia japonica | reverse complement strand
ATTATTATTATTATTATTATTATTATTATTATTATTATTATTATTAAGCAAACTACTTTGTTGGGCTAATGGTTCTATGTATTGTTGCCAATACTGTAGGTTAGTCGATCATTGACAAATTTGTTGTCTTATTCTTATTATAATTATTATAATCATTATAATTATTAGAATCATTATAATCATAACCATAATAATCTTTAAAATCAATATATTTATTATAATTTTCATAATTATAATAATTATTATAATAGTTAAAATAATAATAATAAGTTCTACATCTACAGTTTCATTCTTAAGCACAGTGAACTCCTTAAGGGTTCACTAACAAAATTGTCCCCTAAATATAGATTGGTAGCAGTATTAACATACATATAGGCCTATTCCTTTGGCTTGAAGCCAAATACTGTCCCTTGAATTGGGGTCTCTCCCAACGGAGGGGTTTTAAAATCAAATACAATTTAAATGTATATAGGCCTATGCGCCAGCTTTGTATGTGTATCTTTGCCTGTACTTTATATAAGTCTATAAGTTTATTATCCTTCGACATTATGAGACTGCTAGTCAAGTTTGATTATTGTTCTTCCATTTTAAGATGTTACGTTTTGAAATACCCACTCAGAGTTCGCACTGTCATCACTTTCAAAAGAAAACTATTATTTACAGCCGGTATCTGGGTGATTTCAATCTTGTGTTCAATTCATCTTTTATGTTCTTATGTAAGTAGCCCGTTGATTAATTGCCATTGTTTTTATAAATAGTAGTTAATAAGTTGAGTAAATTCCCAATTTAGTGCCGAGTAACAAAAATAGGCCTAGCACGCATGACAATAATGATTCATACACTTTCAACATGTTAATATTTCATTGTTGTGTAGAATAGGTTTTATGTAGGCCTACATCATTCGATTTTAATGTGTTCAGTGGTGTATCTATAGGAGTTATATATTGGTTTTTGGATAATAAGTAGGAAGCTCGATGATTAAAGTCAGAGACGTTACTTGCCAAATTTTTCTAGTGGCGGATCCTGTTGGGATGGGCGCAAGAGTTTTGGTTGGCGTGCACTAAAAGTGCTCTTCTTCCCTCCGTAAAAATTCCGCTGAACATGTCGCTAAATAGTAAATATCATGCACCTATGTTGGTCATTCCACATAGTGTGCATCTTGTCTATAAAATTGATTTAGTTGTTAACCAATAACAAATATATGTTATATTTCGGCAGAAATACACTAGCTTATTTGATTTAGATGACGAGTTATTTTCGAAAATCATCCAACAGCGGAAGCCAATTACAGGATGTCATACAATACATAAATATATATATGAAAATACAAACAAGTGAAAGATAAATTGATTAATAACATTACAATCTTGAAACTATTTTACTCATCTTTTGGTCATTCCACATAGTGTGCATCTTGTCTATAAAAATTGATTTAGTTGTTAACCAATAACAAATATGTGTTATGTTTCTGCAGCCATTCTTTACAGTTAGTGATATTGACGAGTTTGACATGTGGCAACCTACAACACAATATATATTTCCGGCAGTCATCGTTGTAGTATCTTGCATCATTACAGCTGTAACACTTATTAAAAGAATACACAGTAATCGTTTACAGGAGTCCAATCAAAGTAACGTGTCCACAGGAAATTCTCTCAGAAATCCAAAAAAGGTATGACTATAATCTAGCTTATTGAATGAAATGCGTTCACAATTGTTAACAATAATATGTTAATATATAATAATAATAATAATAATAATAACAATAATAATAATAATAATAATAATAATAATAATATTAATAATAATAACAATAATAATAATAATTATTATTATTATT
>NW_022717917.1:11138-11597 GCF_011630105.1 Anneissia japonica | reverse complement strand
TATATATATATATATATATATATATATATATTAATAACATTATTTTTATTAAACAACAACAACTAATGGTTGGCACTGAAAATTTTCGTCTATTCTTCAGGCTCTAAAAACGGTGATCATCGTGGCTGTTGTCTTTCTGTGCATGACGTCACCGAGTGCAATTTCTCGTTTTTGGATTATACACTTTGGAGGGTACTATTTTTCCACGTTAACCTGGTTCTTTTTTGCTAATCTACTTAGAGTATCTAATAGCTGCGTTAATCCATTTATTTATGCACTCATGTCCAGTAGTTTTCGATCGGCCATCAACTCAACATTTTGCTGTAAATCAGATTCGACAAACAGGCAAAATTTAAATTTTAACTCTAGAAGTAGACCGTTGCAAAACATAGTTTAGAAACAATGATAAACTAGGCCAAGAGTAATCTTCATTAAATAAGGCTGCATTCACATCGGATC
>NW_022717917.1:7545-9450 GCF_011630105.1 Anneissia japonica | reverse complement strand
ACAGTGAACTCCTTAAGCGTTCACATATGACTAACAAAATTGTCCCCTGAATATAGATTGGTAGCAGTATTAACATACATATAGGCCTATTCCTTTGACTTGAAGCCAAACACTGTCCCTTGAATAGGGGTCTCTCCGAACTGAGGGGTTCTAATTCTCTGTAATTACAAAATTAACTACAATTCTGATGATTTAGATTCGTTGCTAACAAAAATTACTTTGCATTTTTCCGGTTAGACATAAAATTTACTTTAAAATAATTATTTTAAAAATTTATACAAAAAAAACTATAAGTTCTATGCCTATCATTATATTAAATATAGGTTTGTACACACAAAAAGATATTTAATATGCAAAGAAAATGTTACTATAGTAATTACAATTGTCATTTCTATTAAAATCAATAATCATTGTTTATATAAAGAATATTAGAAATACATTTCAGTTATAATTGAATTAATTGTTTGAGTAATGTTGCTTTAATCTTACTTTAGCTGAAACCATAATTTTAAGTTTAACGGCCATTTTAAATGCGTCATTTTGAGGTAGCCTACCCCAACGGGAATTTTGGTAGTTGTAAACAATTCAAAGACCTACATTTTCAGAAAATAAAAATAGCTGGTAGTAGGCCCGCTGCGATTTCCAATTAGATAATTTCTGTAGTTGTCTATTTGGGCTTAGCCTGCTCGCCTAATAATGGACCACGATCTCTTTCTGTTGGTATAAAATGTATATAGGCCTAGGCGCAAGCTTTGTATTTGTATATTTGCCTGTACTTTATATAGGTCTATAAGTTCATTATCCTTCGACATTATGAGACTGCTAGTGAAGTTTGATTATTGTTCTTCTATTTTAAGATGTTACGTTTTGAAATACCCACTCATAGTTCGCACTGTCATCACTTTCAAAAGAAAACTATTAGTTACAGCCGGTATCTGGGTGATTTCAATCTTGTGTTCAATTCATGTTTCATTATATTATCATGTAAGTAGCCCGTTGATTAATTGCCATTGTTTTTATAAATAGTAGTTAATAAGTTGAATAAATTACCAATTTAGTGCCGAGTAACAAAAATAGGACTAGCACGCATGACAATAATGATTCATACACTTTCAACATGTTAATCTTTCATTGTTGTGTAGAATAGGTTTTATGTAGGCCTACATCATTCGATTTGAATGTGTTCAGTGGTGTATCTATAGGAGTTATATATTGGTTGGGATCAAGAGTATTGGTTGGCGTGCACTCCAAGTGCTCTTCTTCCCTCCGTAAAAATGCCGCTGAACATGTCGCTAAATAGTAAATACCATGCACCTATGTTGGTCATTCCACATAGTGTGCATCTTGTCTATAAAATTGATTTAGTTGTTAACCAATAACAAATATATGTTATATTTCTGCAGCAAGACTTGTATTTTTGGTCGATTGATTTAAATGACGAGTTTGACAAGTGGCAACCTACAACACAATTTATAATTCCGGCAGTCATCGTTGTAGTATCTTGCATCATTGCAGCTGTAACACTTATTAAAAGAATACACAGTAATCGTTTACAGGAGTCCAATCAAAGTAACGTGTCCACAGGAAATTCTCTCAGAAATCCAAAAAAGGTAGGACTATAATCTAGCTTATTGAATGAAATGCGTTCACAATTGTTAACAATAATATGTTAATATATAATAATAATAATAATAATAATAATAATAATAATAATAATAATAATAATAACAATAATAATAATAATTATTATTATTATTATTATAAATAATTATAAATAAATAAATAATAATAAATAAATAATATAATAATAATAATATTAACATTAATAATAATGTTAATATTAATATCAATATTATATATATATATATTAATAACATTATTATTTTTAAACCACATCAATATCAA
>NW_022717917.1:2468-7517 GCF_011630105.1 Anneissia japonica | reverse complement strand
CAATATTATGAATATATATATATATATATATATATATATATATATATTAATAACATTATTATTATTAAACCACAACCACTAATGGTTGGCACTGAAATTTTTTGTCTTTTCTTCAGGCTCTAAAAACGGTGATCATCGTGGCTGTTGTCTTTCTGTGCATGACGTCACCGAGTGCAATTTTGCGTTTTTGGATTATAAACAATGGAGTTTACTATTTTTCCACCTGGTTCTTTTTTGCTAATCTACTTAGAGTATCTAATAGCTGCGTTAATCCATTTATTTATGCACTCATGTCCAGTAGTTTTCGATCGGCCATCAAATCAACATTTTGCTGTAAAACAGATTCGACAAACAGGCAAAATTTAAATTTTAACTCTAGAAGTAGACCGTTGCAAAACAGAGTTTAGAAACAATGATAAACTAGGCCAAGAGTAATCTTCATTAAATAAGGCTGCATTCACATCGGATCCCAAACCAAAATTCCGACCAGGTTTTGGATGCACTACGCCAGCGTCCCTACTCCTGTGACAGAGTGATACAGTAATTTATATATAATATACACAAATGTCTTAGCATCATATTTTTATAATATATAAGTGTATTTAAGGAGTTGAAGATGTTTGCTGACAAAGGTTTAGTTATTCATTCATTTGAATAAATAAATTTTAAAAAAAATTAACTGATGGTGTGTGTATGGATGAGATAACGGGATGAGATACATGGATAGATGGATGCATGCATGATGGCATGCATGATGGATAGATAAATGGATGGCTTGATGGAAGGAAGATCAATGATGGACGAAGGAAGCCTTAGGAAGGCATGCAATAAATCAATTCAAAAGTACGGACAGATGGACAAACGAACGAATTCAAACGAACGACAAACGACCCAATGAATGAAGTCAACACATTCACTTTCACTCTCTAAAATTATTCGATGCAAAAAATAAATAAATAAATAAAACACAAATTAAATACTTGATTCGGTACGAGGTGAATAGGTGTACTTTTTTTTTAGAATTAACTAATTTAGATGATTGCATGTAATTAATTGTTTATTAAAACAAAGATCGCTATATTTAAATGAATATTTTGAAATGTAATTTTATGTGTAACCTCGGATACGGCGTCCAATATTTATAGAATAGTAATAATAAAGTAATAATAATGTACCATAAAATGTTACGTTTCAATTTATTTACCCTAACTGGGGTTTTATTCATCATCAATATATAGGCCACTGGCGATTTTATAATAATACAATAAAGATCCAGTGTTGTCAAATAATCAATTCTCTTTTTATTATTTATTCTTTTTATTTTTTATTGTCAAAATAAGACGGTAAACAATCCACCGAGTTGTTGGAAAGGAACTCAAAAGCAAACCTAATCACTATTGTGTTAGCATGAGAACCTCAACCACCCAGATTCATAAAAATACAATGCTCAAAATTTAATAAAACATTTTTACTATATTTTTACTTTTTTTTTTACAGAAATGTAAGTTGAAAACTTTGCGTTGAGCAAGAGTAAACAATTATTTAAGTTACTATACAATGTCTTGAGAAAAGTGTAAAATGAATTAATTGAAGCATTTAAAAAACCGTGTTTATTTGTCGATATATTAGCCGTTAACATCAGCAAATTAAACAAAATTTGTACTTTTTATGTTTAATTTATGTTACATAATGATAAATAAAATTTGTAAATGCAAGGAAGAGTATAATACAATTTTGGATTAAATCGATTTCTGATCTGAGAAAAGAAAGGACAAATCAATGTAAAATGGAATTCATATTCGATTGAATTTACAGAGCTAATACAAACGACACTGGAGTGGAATCTTATTCCATCTACCATTCTCGACCTCTAATTTAATAACTCCTAAACCAAAAACAGTATTCTACGTTTAAAATTCCGAATTTCACACCCGTATATTGATGAGTAGGTGTAATTTCCTAGAATTAATTAATTTACATGTACAGTAATTAAGAATTGTTATTGAAACATGTTGAAATTGGTAATATTATTTTTACATCAAAGCGTTTATCCCATATATTTATTGGTAGATAATTTAAGTTCTGATTTATTGATGATTTAAGAGAATATAATATGTAGCCGCAGTATTGCATTTCCATATATAGTCAAGATGTGTCTATATATGATCATGAAGTCATGGTCATAGTTTGTATGTTAACATTCAACGCGGATATTGTGTTAAGTGTGTTTTGAAGAAGTGTTAATAAAGTAGAGTAGCGCATTTTCCAATTTGTATGTTTCTCTGGATTTCGCACTCATATCATACATTATTGCCTTTTTGGCAGTTGCGTTCTATTGTATTATTCCATTGACCGTCTTAATTTAAACACAACTACTTGTCTCCTTAGTAGTCTTTCAACTCCATTGAGTAATGTTTATATGTAAAACGACACCTGGAGCGATACCAAAAACAATTCATTATTATTTATCTAAAGTGCCTTTATGATAATAATGAGGATGATGATAATGATGGTGATGATAATGATTGTAGCGGTGATGATTAGAGCTGGAACCGAAGTCTTACATTAAAAAACTGCAACAGGCCTATACTGTAATGCATAAAAAAAACAATACGGAAAAAGAAAAACAACAACCACAGTGGCGATGATGACGATGATAACGATAATGATGATGGTAGTGGTGGGGATGATGATAATGATGGCGATGATGATGATAGTGGTGATGACGAAAATTATGATTATGTTGATGATTGTAGAATAAGAATCGACTTTTTAAAAGAAAACGACTCTGATGGAATCAGTATAGGCTGTTATGTGACACAAAGGTATTACTGGTCAAGCTGGCCCTAATTAATTGCAATCAAAACGTTATCACTCTTCTTAAGAGGGACATTCATATTTTTAAAGCAGGCCTATGCATGTGCTATTTTTCGGCAGAAGAGCCATTTTTTTCCACAATGGTGGAGCTGAGATGGGTAGGATCAACAAACTGTTGTGTCTGCCCAATGAAGATAAAGAAACGGAAAGATAAAGAAAGATGTGCTCTGATAAGATGTAAAAAGGAAAATGTAAAACATGAGACGAAGGAAATGAAAAGATGAATAAGAAATAAACGATAAAATGAGAAGAAATACAAAAGATAACATCAAAGGAACAAATAAAGAAAGATAAACACTGAGATGAAAAGAAAATAAGATGAAAAATAATAAACAAGGAAAGATTTTTAAAAAATAATCCAAAGATAAAGAATAGAAAAATGCGCTCTGATAGATGTTTAAGACGAAAATATAAAAAATAAGGTGAAAGAAAACAAAAAGAAACGATAAAAAAGATATCAATGATAAAATGAAAAGTAAAGAAAACAAAAGATAACATCAAAAGAAAGGGTAGGTCTAGAAAAAGCGAAGATAATTAAAAAAAGAAAAGAAAAAGATATGTAGAAAATGAAGATTTGAAATGAATAACATAAATAACGAGAAGTATCACAATACATAAATGACGTGTTAGTTTACAAAAGTAGTCTCGAAAGTAAGCCCATGGGCTCCATTTCAACATAGCATGGCTTTGTTTTTTTCCGAGATAGTACGGTACGATACGATACGATATTCTTTATTGTCATTTGAACAACAGGTACAAATGAAATTCAAGTGATCCCAACTCCAAAGAGACATATTCAAATAACTTAAATCTAATGAATCATATTGAATTTATTGAATGTTAATGAATCTTATTGAATCTTATTGGTGGGTGTGGAGTCAGGATCAGGAAAGACATCACCATGACCCTCCGGCTACAGGAATAGGGGACAGCGCTGCCCTGAATCTGCGAAAACAGCCAGAAACTAAAAAATAGCCTGGTAGTCACAGAGACAGAAAACAGCTAACTGTCTGCCGTTGGATCACAATGTTTATTGAAGACATGAATGGAATTATGAACAAAAGATTGTTTACAACGTTTAGTGTTTTGATTTAAGGTGATTAGTCTGCCAGTTCGGCTTTGCTTATAGTACTTATTTAATGGGTGATCAGGATTCTCGCAGATTTTTTTTAACTGTGCGGAGTATGTCCATTTCATGTAACTCATCCAAATTTTCAGGATTTTCCCCAGTAATTGTGCTGGCCCACTTAACTATTTTAAATAATTTATTTTTTTCAGCTTGTGTAAGATTTGAGAACCAAACAATAGAACCAAAGAGCAGAACACTTCTAATTACACTTTTGAAGAAAAGATTTAAAATTTCACAGCTAATATTGAATGTTTTTAGTTTTCTTAGGAAAAACATCCTTTGACTAGCTCTTTTTGTAATTGATAAAGTGTTTGCTTCCCAGTTTAATGTTTTATCAACGACAACGCCCAGGTACTTAAATTCGTTCACAATTTCAATGTTTTGATCGTTAATGGTGAGAGCATTTGGTACTCTGGTTTTACCAGATCAAATATGATCTCCTTAGTTTTATCTGTATTTAAAGTAAGATTATTGTTTATACACCATGTGACAAATTCATTAATGGACTGTCTGTACTTTTGCTCATTATTATCCTTAATGGATCCAATGATGACACTGTCATCAGCATACTTGAGTAAGCAGCAGTCATCAACATCAAAATTAATCTTGAAATCATTAGTATAAATGCTAAACAAAACCGGGGAAAGTACGCACCCCTGCGGGGCTCCTGTGTTGCATAATGTTTCCTCAGATGCCATGTTCCCAATAACTACCTTTTAAAGGCGATCTGATAAAAAATCAAAGATCCAGAGTATTAAACTAGGGTTTACATCTAGAAATATTAGCTTATCCATAAGCAGATGAGTTTGTATGCAGTTAAAAGCCGTACATTACAGTACATACAATGTACATGAATTTCAAAGAAATAAAAAAAAAATAATTTTTTTTTCTTTAAATACAGTAATTTAGGTGGTTTAAAGCCGGTTAATACACTCCAGGATGCTGATTGATGTTGTAGTGGCCTATAATTGTATTATAGTACCGTACCGGTAGTAATTCCCAAAATTTGCAGCATTCATTTGAAAATAATCCCCCCCCCCCCC
>NW_022717917.1:0-2440 GCF_011630105.1 Anneissia japonica | reverse complement strand
TATACTTTGTAAAAGTAGCCTCGAAAAGAAGCCCATTCAAATTTTCAAAAACAAAAAAAAAGAAGAAGCCCAGGGCTTCATTTTTCGTAATTAATGAGCAATTCAATAGTTTTATTTATTTATTCGTTCGTCCGTTCGTTCGTTAGTTCATTCATTCATTCATTCATTCATTCATTCATTCATTCATTCATTCATTCATTCATTCATTCGTTTGTCCGTTCGTTTGTCCATTTATTCGTTCGTTTGTTCGCTCTATCATTGGTTCGTTCGTTCATTCGTTATGAAGTTTATAAACATCCAATATTTTAAACCCATAAAGCAAGAATTGAATGAGCTCTAAATTTTGAATATTCAGTTAAATTACAAAATAGAAACCTCAACGTACGACACAAACGGTATGGGAGAGCAGTGTTATACACTTGTAAACATTTTTTTGAGGTACAGGCCAAGTCTTTAATTGGACGGAAAATGTCAGTTTGGTCTCCTAAACCCATAGCCTTTGGATCCCCTATAATTAAGACCGGCATTTAGAGGTCCTAAGTTGAATGCTCATCTGAGAGATCTGGTTAAGTGTTTTCTAGAATATAAATATATTTTGTTGTGCATGTGATACCCATTGGCACTGACAATGGATAATACAGTAGTAAAAACATGCAAATATCGTGAATTTTCAGGAAGTTTATTTTTTTCACGAGATTAGTGCATACACGCCGCAGGAGTGTGCGAGGCTTCCAGCCGATTTCCTGACTCCATCCTGCGACCCCACGGGAGACGGCACCTCTATTTGCACTTACAGTAATGTGGAATTTAGATTTTTTTAAATTTAGGGTGAAATTACGAAATGTTACAATAAATTAATTTAAAGTGGATTTAAAGTCAATGCATGCTGTTATTTATTAATAATAACATTTCATGGTATCCAGACAAGTCATGTAGGCCTACTCCTCTTTACCCGCTGACACAAATCGTTATTCAATATACAGAAAACATTTAATACACAAACATCATCGTATGATATGCATTGGATAATATTTTATATAAGTTCAAAATGTATTGTACAGAAAAAATGAAATTGCTTTAAAATCACTAATTATTTTATAATGGTCTTTTTTGTAAAGTAGGCCTATGCATGTGCTATTTTTCGGCAGAGGAGCCATTTTTCAACCATGGTGGAGCTGAGATGGATAGGATCAACAAACTGTTGTGTCTGCCCAATGAAGATGAAAAAGGAACGGAAAGATAAAAATAAAGGAAAGAAGCGCACTGTTAAGATGTAACGGGGAAAATATACAACATAAGACGAAGGAAATGAAAAGATAAATAAGAAATAAGCGATAAAATTACATTATTTTTAATTATTTTTTGTTGACATTATTTATTTATTTATTTATTTTTGTTACATTTTGTAAAAAGTTGTAATTTTGGATGCACCGTTATGTATTGTCTAACGTTTGTTGCTGTTTCAAAAGTGCTATCCAATAAATATCTATCTATCTATAGGAAAACAAAAGATAACATCAAAAGAAAGAAATTGTAAAGAAAGATAAACACTGAGATGAAAAGAAAATAAGAGTTAAGATGACAAAATACTGAACAAGGAAAGTTAAAAAAAAATAATCCAAAGATAAAGAATAGAAAGATGCGCTCTGATGAATGTAAAAGGGAAAATATAAAAAATAAATTGAAAGAAACGAAAAGAAATGATAAAAAAAAAAATGATAAAATGAGAAGTAAAGAAAACAAAAGATAACATCAAAAGAAAGGGTAGGCCTAAAAAAGATAACGAAAAATCGAAAAGAAAAAGATATGCAGAAAATGAAGATTTGAAACGAATAACATAAATAACGAAAAGTAGGCCCTATCACAATACATAAATGACGTGATGATGGAGATATGAGTAAATAACTATAGTATCAAATTTTAGATGAGAAGAGCACGTGACAAACCTATTTATGGTCATGATAACATCACGTTATGACCAAGACCTCACATCACGATCATATATAGGCACATCTTGTCTATGTAATGCAACCGTTTACTTTGTCAAAGAAATTTGATTAACTGGACGGAGCTTTACAATATTTTGTATCATTAAAACCTCGAATAGAAGCCCAATGGGCTTAATCTCGAGTAGAAGCCTATCTCGAATCGAAGCCCCTCCCTTTAGTTTTCAAAAGTAGCCTCGAAAAGAAGCCCATGGGCTTCTTTTCAACACAGCATGGGTTTTTCTTTTCGAGACAGTACAGTACAGTACATACACTCTACATGAATTCAAAAGGAACAATATAAATTAAAAACGCACTTTGTTTATACAGTAATTTAGGTGATTTAATGCCGGTTAATACACTCCATGATGCTGATTTATGTTATAGTGGCCCTATAATTTTTTTTTATAGTACCGTAATAATTCCCAAAATTTGCAGCATTCATTTTGAAAATA
>NW_022717916.1:0-1586 GCF_011630105.1 Anneissia japonica | reverse complement strand
CCGATCTTATAGGGTTATCTTCTTGTTCTCGTGTTTATTTTTCTTTTGTATACATTTGAATTTGTGTTTTGTATAGACATTTTATTATGAGAGCAATAATATCAAACAATCAAATAGTATTGTATATCGTCTTTTGAACATCATCATCACCATCATCATCATCCTCATCATCAACACCATCATCTTCGCCATCACTATTGTAACCATTTCAAACTCTGCTTCTACCCCCTCTGAAAAATACCAGGATGTTAGGGTCGTAGCATACATATAATTTATTGCTCCACTACCGGTACACGATGTAAATTCATATAACATTTGTTTCAACAATAAGCAACAATAGCTTTTCATTTATTTTGTTTCAAACTAATAACTATACAGATCATCATATAATTTATAAATTCATGTATTAAGTGTACGTTTATAAAACGCTCTTCCGGGAATTTTCTAATTAATTGTTAATAATATTACGTGGTTTGAGTATTTTCAACTCTTTTATGTATTTCGTACGGTTAATAAATATTTATTATTTTCTCTAGGTAAATTTGGATTTTACTAGGTTATTATTTTAACATTTCTAGTTCATCGATTACTCCTGTCTCTTATACACATCTAGATGTGTATAAGAGACAGCTACCAGGATTTTAGGGTCGTAGTATAGGCCTACCTATAATTTATTGCTCCACTAAAGGTACACCATGTAAATTCAAAAAAGAAAGAGTCATATATATGTGTCAACAATAAACAAGAATGCTTTTCATTTATTTTGTTTCAAACTAATTACTATACAGATCATCATATAATTTATAAATTCATGTATTAAGTGTTCGTTTATCAAACGCTCTTCCGGGAATTCCTTCAATATCTCGCGTAGAGATGCTCGATTACTGGCATAACGTTTCCCACAGTAGAATAAAAGGTAGGCCTAACGTTATTTGATTTGATCAAATTTTGCATGAAAACAAATATCAGTATTCCAGATTACCTGGTTCGCTCTAGTCCTACAAGAACATCGAAATATATTTCTGTGTAGTTTTCCCATTGACATTTTCTTCTGACTCTGGACCAGATTCACCTTTATTGAAAAATTCACCAGCAAAGTTCCGTAGGTATTTTATACACTAATTGACGGCTGGCAAAAGAAACATCCTGGATAAGTGTGTGTCGAAATACACATAATTCACACATATCATCCTTAACAGAATGTGTTGTATAGATACAAAGTTGCTATTAGGCTTAACGCTATCCATGACGAAACGTTCATTAGAGGAATTTCTGCTATCGTTTTGTGTGGAGTATACGATTGATCGAAATTGTTCTGAAAAAAAAAATATGTACATATAGGCCTATAGAGTTGGAAACAAATTCAATTTTTTAAGTAATGATTGATGATAATACTGTATATAGACACGAATTAAATGTGTTTTATCATTGATTGTAAATACAAAAAAAGTGACTTACCCAACCTCCTTGGATATTAATCCATTCCAAAAATTCCGTCTTCACGTATTTGTCTACATTCTTAATTACTTGATCAATCAAATCAGTTCTATTTCTATCTTTACATAAAACAGCTAACCTCGCTCCAA
>NW_022717915.1:0-590 GCF_011630105.1 Anneissia japonica | reverse complement strand
GCGCAACAGCCTCCCGATGCACACGTCGACCAACAACCTGAACCACGCAGGAAGGATATACGGCAATATATCCGATCCGGCGACAGTGATCGAGAATCTGAAGCTGAAGGAATCTCTCATAGTGGACAGCAACGATCGATTTCCGTCGGTCAAGTTCACAGTTCCGAACGACGCGAAAGCGGGTGGAGACGATCGCCCCCGCAAATTTCAGCTATTCTCTCCGTCGTTCTGCTGCAACACTCAGTTTCAAACGCCAGAATCCCTCCGACGTACCAGACGAACGTTTTTGGACACCGTTCTCAGACACGTGGACGACTTCGATTCCGACCTGTGCAAACTCTGCGTGGAACGCGAGCTGCTCTTCGGAAGACCGCTGAACGATTCCCGACTGAAGGAGATCGACCCGGTCAACCGTTCGACGCGCTGCAACAGATCGGGTTGCAAACGGAAGCGTTACATCACCAAGTAACAATCGTTCATTAACGAGGAATGGCAGAAACGCCAGTAGACAAAGAGGCAGATTTAGTCTAGCAATAAGATACGACGTTTTGTTTATTCATCGAAGAACGGCACTCGGAGATGCTGAGATC
>NW_022717914.1:0-600 GCF_011630105.1 Anneissia japonica | reverse complement strand
ATATTTCCGCTCCAATTAGTTACATTTATATCCCAACATTGAGGTCAGTCAGGGGTTCTCGCGCTTGTGTCCTTGGGCAAGGCACTTTATCTACGTTTGTCTCTTTCTACCTAGGAATATTAATGGGTAACTGGTAGGATGTTTTGGCATTAAATAATTATACTAGTTTCGTGTGCTAAAGAAATAGCGAACGACTAGGTACACTTCCTAGGGAACAGAGAAAGTTTGTGCTGGTTGCCAATATACGTCATCCAGGGTCCAGGGGAGGACTTTATCATTCACTTTTAAATTATTATTATTATTATTATTATTATTATTATTATTATTTCCAGCCATTATTATTTAAAAAAATTTAGTTATTATTATTCTTTTTATTATTATTCTTTTTATTATTATTATTATTATTATTATTATTATTATTATTATTATTTCCCGTCATTATTATTATTTCCTGTCATTATTATTAAAATATTTTTAGTTATTATTATTATTATTATTTTTATTATTATTATATTATTATTATTTTATTTTTTTAAATTTTTCATGCCACACGCAGGCCGATTAATTACAGCTATGCTATCAAGCCCCTTGCTTCCCGAG
>NW_022717913.1:0-764 GCF_011630105.1 Anneissia japonica | reverse complement strand
TAATTGGGAATGGTAATGTAAGACCTAACCCGGACAAAGTAGAGGCAGTTAGAAATTTCCCCAGAGCAGTTTCTAAGAAGGATGTTAGGTCATTTTTAGGTCTAGTTAATTATTACAGGAGCATGATTCCTCAGATGGCTGAGATAGCAAAGCCCCTCACAGAGGCAACCCGTAAATCCGAGCCTAACAATATAAATTGGAACAAGGATAAGGAAATTGCCTTTAATGTGTTGAAAAACAAGTTAATTTCGGATCCACTGCTGAGAAGTCCCTGCTTCAATAAACCATTTATTTTACAGGCAGACGCGTCAAATGTTGGATTAGGGGCGGTGCTTAGTCAAATTAATGAGCAAAACGTTGAACGACCAGTGGCATATATTAGCAGAAAGTTGCTACCTAGGGAGGAGAAATACTCCATAATGGAAAAAGAATGTTTAAGTATTGTATGGGCAATACAAAAATTCCACATGTATTTATATGGATTCCCATTTTTAATTCAAACTGACCATCAGCCTTTGCGATGGATTGAAAAAATGAAATTGACTAACAACCGCATCGCAAGATGGAGTTTAATACTCCAACATATGACTTCACCATACAGTACCGGAAGGGGAGTCACAACGCAAACGCGGATGCCTTATCGCGTATATAGTTACTCAACCGCGTATTTAGATACGATTGCTTTGAAACTTAGATTTAAGAATATTTTTTTTTGCCTACTTTTCTTGTTTTTGTGGCTATGTCACTCCACATGTATTTGGAAA
>NW_022717912.1:0-2059 GCF_011630105.1 Anneissia japonica | reverse complement strand
CATGATTATCACCAATAATAAGGTAAATCATAACGCGATCGTATGAAGAACGCAACTCGACGACGCATGCGCAATTGTTCGTTTTTTTAATGACGATCCGTCAGACGACCACCGGCATCGCGTCGTCTAGCGCTCCGATCCCAGGGAGCGGAGTTGAGTTCGTGCGACGGTCATACGACGCAGTGAGTGCCAGGCTTTAACTGTAATACATTTGCTGTATTCTTTTTTTGTATAGACCTTAACTTGGCTCTGATAACTAGGCTAATTTTGTAGAAAAACATCTGTAAATCAGCAAAAAAACCCTATTTTTCTATCTGTTTCTGGTTGGAAGTTAACGTACTTTCCTTTTTTTTTTTAATTCATTCGTTCGTTCGTTCGTTCATTCATTCATTCATTTATTATTTATTTATTTATTACAAATTCGACATTATACATGCCCAAGAGGAAACCATGGGCCGAGGCCTCAAAACAAAAGTGGGTAGTACCGTACCTCTTTGAAACAAGATTGTATTTGAATTTTTGAAGGTGAATTCCGATATTTTTTTTTTTTTTTTTTGCAGACTGTATCTTTTTACTCTATAATAATAACTCACTACACTGATACAATTCTCAGAAAAGGGCCGTTTCTGGTATTTCCGGGTTTGTTAAAGATTGCATTTGTAATACCGTATAGGGCCTAATTGGTCTCTATATTTTCGAAGCATGTCATTCACTTAATATTTTCGTCAGTTTGTTGAAAATTTATAGGGTCGGTCGTGTCCACATTTCTTCGCATATCACGAAGAAGTTTTTCTTGCAATTTCAAATTCTATTCTATTTTTAATTGTATTACAGCACAATAGGAGAACTAAATTTTTCAATTTTTGCACCATAAGATTGATATATTTTGCGAAAGAAGAATTGAGGCACTTAATTTCACAATTTCTTGGTTATTGATCTTTTATTTCTTGCTTGTGTAATTAAAATCATTCAAAAAACAATTGGTGGCGACAATATTTGCCCAACGTCAGGAG
Source organism: Anneissia japonica (assembly GCF_011630105.1). Taxonomy (NCBI): domain Eukaryota; kingdom Metazoa; phylum Echinodermata; class Crinoidea; order Comatulida; family Comatulidae; genus Anneissia; species Anneissia japonica. The sequence goes on along the minus strand of NW_022717912.1, from coordinate 1,046 downwards.
AGGAGCGATGTCTCAGAACCTCTGAAGGGGGTCCAGGAGGCTATGCTTCCGGAAGCTCTAACGATTAAGTAATTATCAGGGAACAGTGAAATAATTTCACTGTTCCCTGGTAATTATGAATGCCTAAAGGCCTGTCTCCATCTTACAGCCTCATATTTTGTGAAGGTTAGACCCACATAAAATGTTCCCCTAAGGAAAGGGTGTTGAGTTCTTCTTTGAGAAAGCTCTCTCTGACGAGAATCTCTGCAACTGGCACACAAAGTTTTTTTGAATTCTAGCAAAAATAGCGCTTGTTGGGAACTGCAGTTTTAAGCACTCAGCACAAAAGTGGTAAAGTGCAGCATTCTAAGCAGTTATTGAATAGTTGCATAGATAAGCAGGCTTAGGCCTATACAGATTTGAAATATAATAAAAGCATATTTTCATGCCAAATATTTTCAGGGTCGCTGGACGTTTAATGTTGTCGGTTACAGTAATAGAACATGTCTTGTCTTTTTTTTGCAAGCGTGGGCGAAGTGCGTTTCCTGAATTGATTTTTCCCCTATCAGAGTAAAACTAGATATATTATATATATATATTTTTCCCTATCATATTGACCTTGCTTCTTACGTCTAACCAAATATTGTTACCTGCTCGGACGTCTTCCACACAACAACTCGCTGGTAATAGTAATCCTGTAGGAGTATTTTCAAACCAAACATGAAGTTACAGGAATAATCGTGACAAAAACACAGTATTTTTGTTTTTTGATACAAAGTTTGTTTAACTTAATAGTTTGGCAGACAATCGGTATTTTCTGTGTAATTTCCCCAATCTTATATATCCACCAATACCAGGGCCTGTGAAGTCTGGAGTCTACTCATAATAAAACAAGTCTCTGATAATTTTTAAAAAAAATTGCTATGTCATATTTAGCTGAACAAAATTATCAATCTTTTGGCGTTTATAGATTGGTTCGTAACGGAATTGTACAATTAAAAATAAAAATATTCGCCCATTTTTAAAGTTGAATATTCAAGTTGGTAGAGAAACCCTTGATGTGGTAA
>NW_022717911.1:0-652 GCF_011630105.1 Anneissia japonica | reverse complement strand
AAATATTTAAAAAGTGTTGATTTATATGTGCATGCCTCATCGAGTATTTAAATGTGTCTATTTATAAGCATGTTTTGTCACATATTTTATGCATATGAAGCTTGCCATCCCAAACCCTGCATCAGTGACCAAAAAAATGAAAATTGGCTTTTCAATATATTCTAATTCTCCACATTATACACTTTAAAAAGATAGACCACTTACTGGAATCGATTCACTACTGCCAAAGTTACAAGTAAAAATATTATGGCTTCTCTGTCGTCGTCGACATTTGTCGGGAAGGTTCAAACTGGTTCAACTTTGCCAATTGCGCTGCTGGCGAATCAGGGTGCCTTCCCGATTGCGTTTGGGCAACTAACAATGTACCCTGATTCGTTTCCAACGAAAGTTGAAACAGGTTCAACCTTTCCGACAACTGTCGGCGACTGTCGTCGATAGGGTGAGCGATTGTATGAAAACCAAGCTTTACCTGCAAGGTTTTGATTCTCTTGAGGCCACCTCGGCAAGGTCTGTTAGGCTGAATTTATGGTATCGGTTATTAATCTCTGCAGTACTCTCCTCATCCTGTCCTAGCTCCGAATCTGATACACCACCGCTACTGCCACGGCAACCATCCATTTTATTAGCTTCTAAAAATAACAATCATCATAAT
>NW_022717910.1:0-1293 GCF_011630105.1 Anneissia japonica | reverse complement strand
CAGTAATAATAATAATAATAATAAATTAGTAATAATAATAATAATAAGAATAATAATAATAATAATAACAATGATAATCAAGATAAAAAAGATAAATGATTAAAGCATCAAAATTGTGAAATTAGATACAACATAACAATTGAAAAGTTGGCAGATAATGGCAGTAACATAATTGTAAAAGGATACGATGTGATATGGGTCATGATAAGCATTAAACAAAAGCAGTAGAAACAGTATAATGTAACAGTAATAATAATAATAATAAAAATCATAATAATAAAATAATTATAATAGAATAGATAAAACAATAATAATATCAACAATCACTATCCTTATCATCACTATAACAAGTATAATAAAAACAACATTAATAATAATATAGGCTTACTAATAATATTATTACTGTATTGATAAAAAGTAATTATTAATAATGAATAGAATGTAATGACATTGCAGATACAAAAGTAACAACATAATAATCAGAATATGAAGAAAAGAGTCATCATTCAATCATGGTGATAGGACACAACAAGATAATTAAAATGAAAATTAATAATAATTATGTTATGATAATGATAACCATTGAAGGATATTGATCAATACTGTCATATTACAGGTTACGGAGGTCGGATGTTGACCGGATGACAATCTTTTTCTTGTCTTTCTTCAGTAGGCAGTTTATTTAAATATAAATTTTACTGATTTAGTTTATTATTTTACTATATTTACGCTCATAGATCAAGGTTTAATTTATTTAAATATATTATCACATTTTATCGCAATCTGTAAAATAATTATATTCTCATTCATATATTTATTAACTATATTTTATTTGTGCAGTATCTTTAGCTATTCTTATAGTATTCATAATGTTTGAAAATATTTACAATTTTTGTTATGGTTTATGGTTTTATATTTATATAGCGCCTTCCACGATCGAAACCGTCTCAAGGCGCTTTGTTTATCATATTGTAAACGAAAGAGAAAAAAAAATATTCCATTGAAAGTTTGAAGTTTTTCTTAACAGCACTCGAAATATGGCGAAAACTCAAAAATTTGCATTAGGTGCTCAACTCGGCGAGATAAGCACTTTTGTGCAAAAAGTGACAATGTTAAAAAGTTGAGTCAAAATGTAATTTTTGTTCGTTTGGTACGGTGAGATATCCTCAAACAAACACTATTCCATTGAAAGTTTGAAGTTTTTCGGAAAGGTACTCGAAATATGGCCGAAAGTCAAAAATTTGCACTAAGTGCTCAACTCGGCGAGAAAAGCACCTTTGTGCAAAAAGTGAC
>NW_022717909.1:0-556 GCF_011630105.1 Anneissia japonica | reverse complement strand
AGCTGGCTGCAGCTTTGTTTTGATTTCTACGAACGATAGCGACAAATAAAGTGCCAAAAATGCTCCTATTTTGTAATAAATTGCACTATTTTGGAAACGGGGGATCGTTTTCTGGTTAAGGGGGTTCGCTGGCAAAAGGGGGGTTCGCTGAAAAAGGGGGGTTCGCCCGAACCCCTAAAAACCCCCCTGGCTACGGGCCTGTATTTATATTATTATTATGATTGATATCTTAATTTTTAATTGTTTTTTTTTTTTTGTTCTTATAAATTTGTTTCCATATTTCATAACCTGTTCATTTGGTTGCAAGATATATTTTGATTTTCGTATTGTCTGAGTTTCAACAAACTTTTAATGATTTTGCACTTTAATATTCTCTTACTTTCACATTCTAATGTTTATTGAATTTATATCCATTGTGTTTTACTTTCAGTTGTATTATTTATTAACTTGCTATTAATAATTTGTGTAATTATTGATAGTTGTCTTCCTCTTAGATCTCAGGCTTCAATCTTCTTTTATACTGTAGTACATGGTAAAGTTCCTTCATTGTCATCAA
>NW_022717908.1:0-829 GCF_011630105.1 Anneissia japonica | reverse complement strand
TTTCCATGATTTATAATAATTGTAGTAATGCAAATGCATATTTTCTAAAAAAAGTCATTTTTAGAAAAATTTTGCCGGGAATGGGGCTTTAACTTTTTGTCCCACGTTGCACTGTGTGATGGATACATGAGGATGTTTTAACTTCACGGTGCTCAGTTGAAATAATTTTTGAAACTCTAACCTGTCGAAGATAGGTATCATAGTAATATGTACACAAAATTTCAGCTTTGCTACTCAACTCCTTCAAGGTAATGTGACAAGGTTGAAATGTGGCATTTCTGCAGTCATAATATGGCAATATAAAGTGATGAATGCAATCCAATAATTAAACAATTTGACATTAATATTTCATAGAAGTTTGCATACACCAATGGTAACTATTTTTTATTTTAAACATGGGTCTTGAAAGTAAATTGTTATAAACCTTACAACCAGACACAGCTATCATCTTATTAGATTTTGCTGAAAACTACAGTTTCCTCGTTCAAGATGCTATACAGGGCTATTACTGGGATAATAGTCAAGCCACAGTGCATCCATTTGCAGTATATCATAATGTGGAAGGAGAACTGAAGTGCATAAGCGTTGTTATGATTTCAGATTGTATGAAGCATGATACTACAGCCGTCCATGCTTTCATCTCTCACTTGATTCCTTACATCAAGGATCAGATTCCAGGCTTGCGGAAATGCATATATTACAGTGATGGGGCTGCAAGCCAATATAAAAATCACAAAAATATGTCAAATCTCTGTCACCATTCTTCTGATCATGGACTTATTGCTGAATGGCATTTCTTCGCAACCAGTCATGGAAAGAGCCTGTGTGA
>NW_022717907.1:0-1016 GCF_011630105.1 Anneissia japonica | reverse complement strand
GCCGTAGCGATCAACAGAGCCCCGAACGTCATCCGACAGAACCCGCGGTCGCATTTGCGATCGACTACGCGTTCCTGCTGGGTTCGATCGAATATGCACCTCCGAACTGTACCGACCATACGGTGACGACGACGATTATCGATACCGAGATGACGAAAATCGTCAACACCGTCAAGATGATTTTGGTCTTCGAAACGACGGGTTTCCGGTATACCATACTCACACTTTTATTATTATTATTTTGTTTTAGTTGAATAACTTTCTCCAAAGACATTAATGCCAGGTTGACTAAGGATACAATAAACTACATTGAAAAAAAAATGCATTTTTTAGTTTCTCTTCGATTTTTTTAATGATTCAAAATATATGTAACAGTTTGCGTTTTTATTTACAATATGAAAACAAAATATATGTAAGAGAGAAATAAGATGTAAGAAAATGTTCACGCTCTGTGCACTCGGATGCCGTCCGGAATTTGGCATTCCGACATCTTCATCTCGATCAAGCACCTGCACAGCGGACATCTCGCCGTCAGTCCGGAACAGGATAGACACATCAGTAGATGTTGGCAGGGGAGGGTGAACACGTCCGAGACCGCATCCAAGCACACCTTGCACGAGTCGGACTCTTTCAGGGTTCTCAGCGATTGCCAATTGAAGTCCTCCGGACACAGTTCGCGGAGAACGTCGTCCACCAGATACGCCGTCTCGCCTTTCGCCGGATGGGATCGGACCATGTCCTTTGCAATCGCCAGAACGTCCGCCACTCGATCTCGTTTCACTCGACCGGTCCCCAGAACGGCAGAGATTCAATCCTTCTTCGATGCACGGTCTTGTTCTGTCGGAGAGACTGAGAATCCGGCGATCCGACGCTCGGCCACGGTTCGATGGTACGGGTCGTCTCCGTCGCAGTGGACCACGCTTCTCCTCGATATCTGGAGCGGCATGTTTGCGATTATCAAGTAGTTTTCGATCGCAACTTCGGAAGCGACGAGGTCGGTCGGAGAATGTACCTGG
>NW_022717906.1:0-517 GCF_011630105.1 Anneissia japonica | reverse complement strand
CATCTTTGTAAGCGCATAAGACAGTGCAAATTATTTCTGTGACAGTCTTTTTAAGTGTGTAAAGATCCATTTTATCCCATACATAGTCAAAATATTGGGGGGGATATATCCCCTCCATCCCCCCCCGGGATCTACGCCTATGCCAGTGAGCGGAAAATTTAAGAAAAAGATAGAGAAATCCTGTATTAATATCTTAGTGTGTGTACGCGGCGGACCTAATGAGAATGGACGTTGGAGTGACCGCTTACGGGAGGTGGTCTCGAGGGAGGTATATAGGCCTACCGAGGTCCCCAACGGGGGAGGGGGAACCGGTTCCCCAGACGAGGGGTCAGATTTCCCCGACGAAAGCAAAGTGGGCGTGGTCGAGCTTTGATTAAAAGGTACCGAAAGTGGTCCATGGGGCGAAGCCCCGAAAATTTTGACAATTTAGGGGTTTCAAAGGCTTATTTAATCGATTTTCATTACAATTTGTTTTGTGTTCCAAAAATCCGGCCCGAATTCACCAAACGGTGCGAAA
>NW_022717905.1:0-2914 GCF_011630105.1 Anneissia japonica | reverse complement strand
TTTAAAATCTGTTTGTTAAATATATTACAAATTTAAGTTACTGCAAATAAAAGATTCGATCTTAATATACAAAAAAAAAAACCAAAAACCTAAGAACAAGTATAAAAAAGGCAATACAAATAATGAAACAGCAGGAATAAAAAAAAATGATAGCCTCAGTGTGGTACTTATTTCCAGTGGGGTCCTCAACAGGGAAACTAACAACTGAAAGGAATAAGAGGACAAAACAAGCCAGCAGGTAATAATCAAAGAACAAAAGAAAAATCAATTTACAAAAAAAAGGATTAAACTGCTTGATACGGGACTGATATGTTTGTTTGTCTTGACATGGTGTAGACACGGAAGCTTACTTAAAGTCCATATTAATAGTAAGAAAATGATATTGAATCTGATGGACAATTGGGCATACAAACAAAATTGATTGGTGATACAATTGGTCCAGCCATAACGACCAGCCGGACTGCTCCGTACGGACTTGATCTTGTGGCAAAGAACGTGTTAAATCCATTTTTAGCTAAATACACTATTTTGAACGCCAATGCACTGCATACATTGCCGTATATATCCAAAAGTACCAAAATGTTTGTTAAATCTACGGCAGTCGTGTATTTATACACTACTTAAGGCTTAGCATTCTGTAGCACAATTTCATTTATCACAACACGCTGGTCTTTAATCGAAGGGAACAGGTAAAGTTAAAAGATAGTCATTCAATCGGGGCTGAACAAATTTGGTCTTCAATTTTCTCGTACAGGTGTCTACTGTAGGCTAATTCTCGATTTTGTTTTGGGTAGAGTAGGCCTGGGTGTGGGGCATACAAAGGGAGGTGGTGAAGGGATGTTTGGAAAATTTAGGAACTCTACACTAAGGTCTGACCACGTAAATTGTAACGATTTCAATTTTTTTTTTATATTCTGCCAGTGCTTAAACATCATTCGTATACACATTTGTTGGGTTCATTTTATAAATGGCATTAAAATTCATCATTAGCACATAATGTCTAACTAATGTGGAAAAACTGAAAAAATGCTCATGACAGAAAAAAAACTATATCCCATATCACAACCTTCAATACAATGGCGTAAACAAAATATGACCACTGCGCATGTCGAATTTCAGTAGTATCGTCTATCCAATCATTGCACAATAATATTCACTTGCTTTTTCGTATTGGATATAAGCATTGATCTACATACAATAAAGCTAGCCTATTTGAAATTATAGACTCATTATTTATTGAATCTGTTACGATTACTGTTATAATACCAGCGAATAAAAGTATATTTACAAGCAAAACGACAGTGGTTGACAGTTTTCACCAAATTGACTTTTTCTACCGATTTTATACCTTCAAGAATTTTCATGGCGGTGTTAATACAACAAAACGTTTCTGTAGGATTATTTATTTTTATGATTTGTACATTTTTACCTGTCATGCTGGTGACGATAATTGGAAACTTGATTGTTATACTCAGTGTGTACCGGAATCGTTCTTTAGCAAAAACTCCGAGTTGTATCTTCATAACATCCTTAGCACTCTTTGATTTCTTAACTGGCTTGATTGGCGTTCCTCTTTGTATGGTTGGTTATATTCTTCGTAGACAGTTCTTTTATATAGAAGGCTGTGTCGTTTGGTATCTTGTGCCCGTTAGCATATTTATCGTAATCTCAGGGCTGCATCTAATTGTGATCACTATTGATCGATTCCTTTCAATTAAATACCCTATTAAACATATTGTGTGGATGCCGGTTGAAAGAGCAATTCGAATTTGTATTTATGTCAGTTTGTTTGGCTTTTTTCTCGGAGGAAGTCCATTTGCAGTAGGTGCCCTAGCAAGCCTGTTTGTGCCACCGCCTAATGTGACGTATGAATACGAATGCGGGAGTTCAGCGTTTTATTATATGTATGGCTCCCCTGTGTACTTTTACCTCACCAGGATTGCCGGTTTGACAATTCCTATCATGTTCATTCTGTACGCATATATTTTCTCAATTGCGTCAAAAAAAGCGAAAGACATTGCCACACGCCACGGAAAGAAATTTAACAGACGAGAAATGAAAGTTACCAAGACAACAGCCATAGTACTTCTGGTTTACACTCTGTGTATTGCACCAACTGTTCTAAGTAGCACTGTCCAAAAAGCTGTTGATAATGGTTCCACATGGCTTGTGTGGTACTCGTGGTTAGCATATTTTCTCATCCTCGCTAACTCGATGGTGAATCCGTTAATATATGCTAGGAGAAGTAAAATAATGAGAAAAGAATTCAAAGAAACGTTTTCTTTATTATTTGTAAGATTTATCCGGAGCAGAAGTGAAAGCGAAAGACGCATCTAACATCAGTTGTGTTGACGGATCGGATTCAGAATGCCAAATCACACGAAGACCTCCACTCCATGGCGACAGCAGCCTGTAGTTGATTTGGTGATCCTAAACAAACTTAGCACTGACTAGTTTCACCACGTCGTTTGAAAACACTGGTGATGTTTCAGTTCAGGTATTATAGAAACATTAAATACTATCACACACACACAACCCACCTTTATGGTATGTGAAGCGCATTGGCCGAAGCTCAACACGTCCACATTAAAGAGAACTATATAGATGGTTCAACGTGTTGGACCAGCACATTGGCCGAAGATTTACATTGGCAAGCAAATTATTTTTAATTAGTCTCATTGAACAAATATTATTATTATTATTATTATTATTATTATTATTATTATTATTATTATTATTATTATTATTATTATTATTATCATCATTATCATTATCATTATCATTATCATTATCATTATCATTATCATTATTATTATTATTAATATTATTATTGTTAATTTGTTGTTGTTGTGATGAAAAGTTAACACATACAATATGGTGGCTAAACGAATATTACATTTAAATATTTTTTTTT
>NW_022717904.1:0-1133 GCF_011630105.1 Anneissia japonica | reverse complement strand
TACAAAGTTACTATAAGTATATTTATTTAAGGTTTTAAGGTCAGTAATATTCATACCATAATAACTGAAGATACTGTACATGCATAATTAGTACTACTATTTTATTATATATGTTGATAGGTAGACATTCCGATTATCAATTTCGAGATTCATTACTTTATTTCTTGATTCCGAAATCATTGTAATGCATTCTTACTTCAGCTATTACAATTACTTTAAGTTTCAATTGTTGCAAGCATTTTACTTTTATCTTAAAATGTGCCTTGACTAATGATGTCTTTTAACTGACCCTCATCAGTCCACATCTTTCATTTAATATATTTTATATTCAACTGTTGGCTAAATACCTCTTTACTAACCCTTTTCATAACATATTTGCATATTTTTACACTTCACTTAAGTGCACAAATATATACATAAATATAGTTTTTATAAGGCGGCCATTTTAAAAAAGCATGATTTCCGCCAAAATTACCTCGATATAGTTTCTACCAGAAATTGAATGCTATGATCATAAGAGCATGTAAACAAATTGTGCTTTTGTGCGGAAATTCCACATACAATCCAATCAAGGCGCTAAGCTGCATAACTATATGTATAGCATCGCCTGATGAAGGACAGAGTCCGTAGTGTTTGTCTAATTTATCATTACTATCACCTATGCTTCATGCCAGGACTAAATGTTAGTATAAACATAATATAATCAACTAAAGAAAAACTTTAGAATGCATACACGCAACTACTTGAGAATTACTATCTTATAGGCTAGACTTAAATTTATCAACGAATATCATGATCCTTTTTTTCTTTTTTTGTTTTGTTTTTGGGGCTTTTTGGAATCGTGGTTTTGGAAACTATTACTTTGCTTTATATTCATTATAATATTAGTGCCTTAGATCGATATTTTCTTATGCAAGGGAGCGGTTCCCAAGCCTTACTTGGTTATTTCCAGTGCGATTATTTCCGGAATGGCTAGGATACGAAAACGAGTTGGTGGAGGACATTTGTCAGCGAGAGGATTCTTCTTTTTAAAAACTCGAAAGTAAACTTTGTTTGGTTTTGCCAGACATAACGTAAGCGATCGAAAAAGTTCTAAGTTTTTCTTGGTATATTGAGTATCGTCTTCCACCAGT
>NW_022717903.1:0-988 GCF_011630105.1 Anneissia japonica | reverse complement strand
TCTCACTGCAGCTACTGACACTAATTGATAAGTTTCAATTATAAATTTAGTTTGCCAACCTCAAGGTTGGGGTTTTAATCCTTCTCGCTGTGTATTTCACTTGTGTTCTTGGGCAAGGCATTTTATCTTCATTGCTTCTCTCCATCAAAGGAGTATACGGTAAGTGGGTACCTGGTAGGGTTTAATGCCAAATGCACTGATGTTGCAACAATCGAATACCCTAGGAAGCTTTAGTTCTTCAATAGACGTCTAATCCAATGACCGCGTTGTTAAACGATAATGTGAAGCCCATACAGGGCTTAACAATATGCGCTATATAAGTCTACCATTAGTATTATTATTATTATCAATAAAATTACGAGCTTTAGCATTAAGTGATGCTGATACAACAGTACATATTAAAACACAGACGTTAATAAACACATTTACAGTTTTAACTAATTTAAACAATATTATGTATATTTGATATATTAAATACTGTCCAAATTTATTTGAATTATGACATAGGCTAAACTTTACAGTTGGCATCCCAACATTTAATTAGAAAAAATTGAGATTGTACATGGATGCCTAATTTAAAACTCATGACTGGCTATCCCTAGTCACCAAAATGTAACACTCTTAAACTCATCAAGTTCAAAATCAGAAATTTTGCTCAGTGCTAAAATGTTCACATTTCATGTGAGTGATCAGAAATTTAATAAACATACAAGAATTCATATTTTCCTTCAACATGGGTAGAATTATGCATTTAGTTGATGAATCTTAGTGCCTTATATTTGTCAATGTCAGTTAAAGAAGCACCTGCAGCATGCAACATCGATCTCACTTTCTTCCATTCAATTTCAAATTCTTTAGTTGACATTCTACTGTCGGGAGAATGTGCCAGCTTTGTGTTCCTGTAGTCGTGGATGTGCACCAAATTAGTCAGTCTATCTGGATTTTTCCAAAATGACTCTGGAATGCCATTGGAGCAGTTTCGAATTAT
>NW_022717902.1:0-603 GCF_011630105.1 Anneissia japonica | reverse complement strand
TATATATATAATGAATAAGTTATTTTAATCCTAAAAAGTTTAAAAAAAATAACTTGAAAGTAACATAGTTCCAAAATTGTAATAGGCCATTTCGCCAAGCCACGTGATATACAAAATGCACTGATTGTATAACCTACTGATGTTGATAATCAGCTGGAGGGCTGAAATACAAGTTACAATAGCGCACCGTCTTTCGGATGAGACGTGTAAGCCGTTGGTCCCGTGTGCATTTATGGCTCATGTGCACGTTAAAGAACGCAGTACACTCTTCGGAAAAGAGTAGGGGATTGTCTCCCAGTGTACTGCCCAATCACCACCAGAAGGACCCCACTGGAAAGAATTCTTCTAGACTTTCGTGGGCTATCCTTGGTGTTTACATCGAATAAATCCAATCCAATCCAATTCAATCCAAAATATTATTATGTCATCATATGAGTCTACATTCATATCATAATATATATTAAAAAAATAATTTGCTTTGTTATACCCATAGGCCAAAAAAGGGAGGTTGTTGTCATTTTATACAATATGAAGTTAACATATACTGTATATATTATATATTTTGTTTTAACCCTAAAAATTATAATTGACTTTGGAGTAAAA
>NW_022717901.1:0-1966 GCF_011630105.1 Anneissia japonica | reverse complement strand
GAAGCACAAAATATTATTTGGTTTCTTCATTAAACACAAGCTTATTTTCTGCAAAACATGTTGGCAGTACGTATCATTAATTCAACAGCAACACAGCATTTTCTTGATGATAACATATACTACGTTACCGCCCTCTATTGATTTAGGCCAATAAAGTATGCAAGTATCTATATTGTATTTTATTCAAAATTGATTTTGATAAAGTTAAATTACGAGTTTCATTTTTATAATTTTAGTTTAATTAGTGAACATGTGTTTTTAAAGAAGATAATATATCCTAAATTTAAAAATAATGAAGATGATTGTAGTGTCTACGGACGTAGTTTATATACAAGGTTAATACAAAAATATTAATAAACATGTTTGTTCTGCACGAATTTGTTAAAATAGTTCCAGATAATTTGATTTTTATTTTTTTCTTGATAAATTAATAGTTTTACGCACCTTCAATTTATATTTTTTGAATAAATTATATCACGCCTAAAAAATGTATTCGTGTCTTCCCTGTGCTTGGTACCGTAATGTGTTCGCGCGGCGCGTTTTGTGTAAGCCTAACTTTTTCGTCACAAAAATTAAGTTACGGGGTATAGTTTGCTGATATGAACTTAGCAGACAAGTGGTGGGTTCAAAGGGGAGGGAGAAGTCGGTCTTTCCCCCCGCCCCCTATTTCTTTCAAGATAAAAAAAATGAAGAAAGGAAATTATAATCAAATTTGAAGTCTAGTGCCTTTTCCGTCAATCTATGCCATAATCATAAATTGTATTACCTCATCCCCCCCCCCCACCTCAGCCAATCAACCATGGTGGGGCTGAGATGGCTTAGCATAGACCCTCCGTCTGTGAAAGTTCCTCCCGGGCCTTTCTCTTTTAAAATTCCTGGATTGACTACTGCTGAGGCGATGATAAACTCATAGTAAGTTCCGATTCTTCCGCATTCAGTTCATCCGAGAGTGATTCCAGCCGGGCCTTCAAAGGCGGGAGTCCAGGCAGGGCCATCTAGGGATCCCAGTAGGACCAAATGGTAGAGTGTAAGTGGGGGAAAGGGAGTTGCAAATTTCCACTAGCTACTACTTTTTAGTAGTTTAGTTTTTTGGTAGTTTAGTTTAAACAATTAGCCATCCAGAATGGATGACTTTCTTCGTCACCATATTTCCATATTGGATTAAATCTCGTTTTACGGGATCTGATTAAAAATCCCCAGCAGCTATGACGGCCGTTCAAAAGTTTAGATAGATAGGCCTATCTAATTTAACCGATTATTCGTCCATGGATGAAGTATTTTCACTAAGTTTATATCCCCCTCCGGCCCGGGCCCCGAAGCACTTTCCCCGACTGTTTTCCCCGACTGTTTTCCCTATTGGTGCTACCATGGAACTAAAACAAATCAACTGTAAAATTATTCCTAACGACTATTTGGGATGATTGTACATGCCCTAGGGCGGTATCAGTTGTGTTTCAGGTTTACTGATAGATACATCAAGCTGCTCGTAATCACGAGAACTTTTTGCCAGGGTCACGGGATTATCCAATTTAAATATTTCCTCCGAATCGTCTCTGCGTTTAATAATCACATAATGACTTTTTTTTTTAAAGGAATTTGTATATAGGGTCTTTGGTACATTAAAGAGCATTTAGGCCTATTTCTTATAAGAATTATTTTTTTCATTAATTTCGTTTCGTTGTTACTGATCAATCAATCAATTAAATAGGAATAACACCTTAAGATCGGTGATACACACAATAGTTGTGCATCCAAAATAGTAGTTTTTACAAACAATCAGCAAGCTCAAAAGTAGGCATACATAAACACAATTTTTAAATAAAATGTTCAACTTAATACTAAACAATACAAAGAAAATTAAACTAACACAATATACATTCAATCAAACAGACAATAAACATCATAAGCATGTAAATCAAACAAAAGCAACAAATAAAAATAGGTAGGTAAATGGTTTCAGTTGGTT
>NW_022717900.1:0-2213 GCF_011630105.1 Anneissia japonica | reverse complement strand
CAAGTTATGTATTTCTTTACAGGAAAGGATCATCACATTATATGGATATCCAATAGAATGTTGAAGCCGCGGTCATAATGTGGACCCCAACCCCGAATGACATTCTCTGTACCGTTTGAAGCTAAAACAGGATTCGGATAATTTTGTTCATGTACTGCCTGTGTTTATAGTGGAACGGGCTCAAAGACTATAACATTTTTTCATTATAAACTGACAAAATGAACGGGTTTGAAGACGGAGACCTTCAGAAATCGCTAAAAACATTGTATAAAGTATTAATCGTAGGCGAGTCAGGCGTTGGGAAAACATGCCTGTTACGACGATACGCAGACGGTACCGACGAGATGAAAACAAAAACAACATTAGGTATATATATATTAGTTTACCTTTGGGACATATAATGTATCACTACATATCAACTGTGTGGAAAAGTTTATTTTGAGCAGTGGAGTATCTTCGTGGGTATAAGGGGTGCTCACCCGCCCCCTCCCCCACCAAAACAATCTCCAAATAATCAATTTATTTGTGTACCTGCTTTGTGTAAAAGTGAGATCATTAAAGGTTATTTGTCTTTCGGAATTTCAAACTCTTAAGGCAAACAACCAGAGCTTCAACTACAAATACAAGACCTAATGTCTAGCACACTTCACCTTCATAAAGTTAATAATATTTCAGAATAATTAATTTAACGTTAATACAGCAATAAATCTTAGGGCACGTTTCAGTTAGAGAATAACATGAGTACATGGCCTGTGGTAAGAACATGGATCATTTTTACTTTATCAGTCACTGGCTACGAATTGTTGGTTTAATCCATTCATTTTTATGTAGGCCTATTTCACCTTTTAGTTAATGGCTTAACTCACCTTTATACGCAACGTTTTGTTAAGAGTCCGGAAATTATACACGATTATCAGTGTGTCAATTTGATCACTATCGATAACACTATATTAAAAATATATTGTGTCGCAGGATTAGATTTTAAGGTCAGGACAGTTGAGGTTGACGGGCGCTGGATGAAGCTGCAATTGTGGGACACTTCTGGTCAGGAGAGGTTCCGATCGATGACTCGCTCTTACTATCGAGGTGCGATGGGTATTCTTCTCATTTATGACGTCACTCAAGAAAGAACTTTCCGTACACTTGGTGATTGGTTGTTAGATATAGAGAGGGTAAGTAAGAATAAAAATGTATATCAGTTATCATCGCATGATAATAATAATAATAAAGATTTATAAAGCGCACATCTCCACCCAAGGTGCTCAAGGCGCATAGACAATTAAACCAACAAGATCCAACTAATTCCCAGAATTTCCAGCAAAATCCAAATACCAATTATCCCATCGAGGCAATGTTGCTCCCCATATAAGTATTCGCAGATGCCCAAAGGCAGTATGTTGAGCATCAGCACCTTCCACCCCAGGATAAGCCCGGGCCCCACTACCGTGCACTGCAACAGGAGCTGCATTGCGTCGACAGAGAAAAGCGGTATCGTGTGTTTATTTTTTTATATATATATGTATATCAGTTATCATCGCATGATAATAATAATAATAAAGATTTATAAAGCGCACATCTCCACCCAAGGTGCTCAAGGCGCATAGACAATTAAACCAACAAGATCCAACTAATTCCCAGAATTTCCAGCAAAATCCAAATACCAATTATCCCATCGAGGCAATGTTGCTCCCCATATAAGTATTCGCAGATGCCCAAAGGCAGTATGTTGAGCATCAGCACCTTCCACCCCAGGATAAGCCCGGGCCCCACTACCGTGCACTGCAACAGGAGCTGCATTGCGTCGACAGAGAAAAGCGGTATCGTGTGTTTATTTTTTTATATATAATTTTTTTTATGAATAATATAAATTTAACAGAGAAATATTAAGGTAGTCTATACGCCTCGGTGAAAATCCAAATTAATTCCAGAAAAAATTTCGAAGCAGAATCCACATACCAAATTAGTCCATTGAGGCAGTGTTGCTCCCCATATACTGTAAGTATGCGCAGATACTCAAAGGCAGTATGTTGATCATCAGCACCTTCCACCCTAGGATAAACCCAGGGCTCCACAACCGTGACAATGACTTGTATTACGCTAATGTTACAAAAACAGTTTACGAAGATCGGTATCATAAGAAATGGTAACGAAAATAACTAGCTACCGTAGCGTACCCATTGGCTCATTTTCTTTGTTTGTTTGTTTTTTGTTTT
>NW_022717899.1:0-569 GCF_011630105.1 Anneissia japonica | reverse complement strand
ATTTTCCTAAAGTTTCTCCAAGCGAAATTCGAAACTGCAACATTCTGATGTTCATACAGACGCCGGAACTAACTGGGCCACTGACAGAAACAAAGTTATAATAAGTATATTGTAATTTTGGATTTTGGTGGCCATATTGGATTGGAAGCCTTATTTTGGGTGACTCTCTAATCCATTTTGACAGGTATAGGTTCTGGATGACAAATCCATTGAAACAAAATTGCAGGCAGTATACATCTTACTATTAGGTAATTTTGTCGCCATTTTTTTTTATTTTGTCGGCCATCTTGGATATGAAGTCAACTTTTGGGTGACCTTAAACTTCAAAGGTACATGTTTTAGGAAAAATTTACTTAAAAACGTTAACAGGAACAAATAATAGGCAAAATTTACCTAATTAAGTTAATTCTGGCGGCCATTTTGGATTTTGGCCGCCATCTTGGATTTGAGACCAAATTCGTATGCCCCCCCCAAAAAAAAATACTCGCGCCCCCAAAGTCTGCCCCTAAAAAATCACGGTCAAGTAGTTAAAAATCACCTAAAATCACCATATTTTGCGAATTGGCGCC
>NW_022717898.1:0-1571 GCF_011630105.1 Anneissia japonica | reverse complement strand
TATTTAATATGCTGATTATTACTACTTCATTAATCAAACTATCGTAAAATTATTATTATTATTATTATTAAACCAAAGAAATTTTACATTTATGACGTATTGTTCATTTAATATGCTGAATCATTATTAATGGTATATAGGCCTACCTATTATATTTCTATAATTTAATCAACAATTATCTCATTAATCACACTATGGTAAATAGGCCTATTAAAGCATAATTGAAGTATTATTAATTATTCACTAAAGCATTATTCGAGCACCTTTATTATTATTAATATTATTATTATTTTTTTTAAAATATATATTATTTATCAACCATATTAACATTGAAAACATGAATATGCATATGTGGATAAAATTATCGCAGAAAATAAACTTATAATTTATAAGATTATTTTTTAAAACAGAATCAAATAGATAATATTTTTTATTTAAAAACAGGTTTTGCATGGACGTAATTTTATTTAATATGCTGATTATTACTACTTCATTAATCAAACTATCGTAAAATTATTATTATTATTATTATTATTATTATTAAACCAAAGAAATTTTACATTTATGACGTATTGTTGATTTAATATGCTGAATCATTATTAATGGTATATAGGCCTACCTATTATATTTCTATAACTTAATCAACAATTATCTCATTAATCACACTATGGTAAATAGGCCTATTAAAGCATAATTGAAGTATTATTAATTATTCACTAAAGCATTATTCGAGCACCTTTATTATTATTATTATTTTTTTTATATATATATATTATTTATCAACCATATTAACATTGAAAACATGAATATGCATATGTGGATAATATTATCGCAGAAAATAAACTTATAATTTATAAGATTATTTTTTAAAACAGAATCAAATAGATAATATTTTTATTTAAAAACAGGTTTTGCATGGACGTAATTTTATTTAATATGCTGATTATTACTTCATTAATCAAACTATCGTAAAATTATTATTATTATTATTATTATTAAACCAAAGAAATTTTACATTTATGACGTATTGTTGATTTAATATGCTGAATCATTATTAATGGTATATAGGCCTACCTATTATATTTCTATAACTTAATCAACAATTATCTCATTAATCACACTATCGTAAATAGGCCTATTGAAGCATTATTGAAGTATTAATTATTCACTAAAGCATTATTCGAGCACCTTCATTATTATTATTATTATTATTATTTATTTTTTTATATATTATTTATCAACCAGATTAACATTGAAAACATGAATATGCATATGTGCATAAAATTATCGCAGAAAATAAACTTATAATTTATGAGATTATTTTTTTAAACAGAATCAAATAGATAACGTTTTTATTGAAAAGCAGGTTTGCATGGACATAATTTTATTTAATATGCTGATTATTACTATTTCATTAATCAAACTATCGTAAAATTATGTTTATTATTATTATTATATTATAGAAATAATTATTTAAACTAATTGTTAAACAAATATAATATAATATTAACAATAATATAGGCTAAGCTAGACCTAATCAATTATTGATATAATAAAGGCAAATATTTAGA
>NW_022717897.1:0-694 GCF_011630105.1 Anneissia japonica | reverse complement strand
CGTTGTGCCAACGTAATTATTCGACCTTCAACCAACGTCGGGTCAACGTCGCTTGCTAGCTGGGTCACGTTAGACACAGAACGCGCATCGCGTATGACACAAAATGGCTTCTAAATTCTCAATGTCGCAACTCTTTCTATCTATGGCTCTGGTCACCATATACAATACAAGCCACGCCCCCTCGGCTGAACCCGTTGGCGCATACTGCACGAAGTAGCCTGGGTTCCAGGCCCTAATTTTAGGTTACTCACTCTTTATTGCACTTAGTGCGCGCCATACCTAATTTAATTGGCGTCCCATACTCGATTTCTTTTTTTTTCCGTCTATCTCTAAATCAAAGATCTTATAAACACAAGATAGCGTTCTCCGCGCTTTACGCGTGCAAATTCTGTAATAAGGCATGAATGGCGCCCTCTTGCTAAATTGGAAACTTTTGAACCTTGACCGACGCTTCTATTTGTTACGCGTAAATCGCGGAGAACGCTATCTTGTGTTTATAAGATCCATAGAGCTATTAAACAACTAGAGTGCTGACAAGATGGCGCAGCAATGCAGAGTTATGTATGTGTACCATCCATAGAGGTATAATAAGAATACTAGAGCGCTAACCGCAATGTATTCGATGTTCCAAATACGCAGAACTGTGTGTGTGTACCATCCAAGATGGCTACCATAGATTTAGCCAATCAAATTT
>NW_022717896.1:0-590 GCF_011630105.1 Anneissia japonica | reverse complement strand
CCCATAATGCACAGTTTACTCAACAAATTGAAAAATTTCAACACCAACGCTCAAGCTCCGTATTTTTCTTGCAACGGCGCATGTCGCTTTCCGTTGGCCAGTCAAAACAGACTCGCAATTCGACGAGGAACCGTTGCTTGAGAACTTAACTTGAAAACATGTTCACATGCCTAAATTGTTTCGTATATTACGTAATGGTTATATTCCAGATTAATCTATTTAATTAATAATTTTTTTTCTGTAAAATTCAAATAATTATATTATCTTTGTTTGTTAACCTGAACTTGAACTATATAATTCTTTGAATGGCTAATTTTGTATATATTATTTATGTAAGTTATTTCATTTGAATAAAATAACAGACGAAATGGCACGTACCTGTAATACCGTTTCTATATTAGGAAGCTTTCGATTGTGCGACGACGCGACGCTAGAACGGAATCACTCATGCGTGACCGTCCTACCTGGCGTCAATCCCACGTTCTCTGCATACGTAGATTTGGCCAAATTGCGTTCCAGAATCTGCTCGACGAGGTGACCGTAACGTTCTCGCATGCGCAGATGACTTTTAGTGACGTCATTACGTTCGA
>NW_022717895.1:0-710 GCF_011630105.1 Anneissia japonica | reverse complement strand
GTGTGTTTTGGCCTTCTTGTTCACTCTATGTTCACGACGTTTATTCTGATCCCACCTAGCCAATAGTTTCTAGCTTTTTCTATATTCACTCGCCACTGAGGAAGGACTCTGGTTCTATTTCTGGCTGTTTACTTACGTTTACTTTTTAGTTGTTGCTTATTAAATTTGTATCGCTACCAATTTGTATCGCTATACAGCCATTGTTTCTCACAGCTTTGTTTTTCTTTCAGTATTTTGCAACAATGTTGTGGGAAACAATGGCTGGATCTCGGTAGAGATACAAAAATGGTAAGCAACAGCTAAAAAGTAAACGTAATTAAGTAAACAGCCAGAAATAGAACCAGAGCTTTCGGACTAGTCCTTCCTCAGTGGCGAGTGAGTGACGGTTGAAAAAGCCAGATAGTATAAAGTGAGAATTTCATGCAAGCATGATTAGAAACATTAGGCTAGGTGGGATTAGAATAAACAGCCTAGACAAGTAAACAGGAAGGCCAAAACTAAACTTTAGAGGCATGCCTCAATAAATAAGCCAAATGATTTATCCAGAATAAATTAGAATGCCAAAGGTTTAATTTAGGGTACTGGGAGAACGTTCCCAATATTGAGTCCAAATGGTGTGGTGGTTTTAAGTAAAAGTTCCCAGTGATTCTCTTTATCTTTGCGATTTTTGTCGCTCCAATTGGCATTGTGGTCAATTGCAATCACTCTGC
>NW_022717894.1:0-1018 GCF_011630105.1 Anneissia japonica | reverse complement strand
TTACATTGAATTTCAAAATATATTTACTTTGCCGATGCTGCTTTCAACATATTGTTCCCCAAATATAGTTTAAATACTTGATTAGATGTTAACTATGGCTGTGAAGTATGAATACATTATACATGTCACTTACTGTTGTGAGATCAGTTATAATTTTTCTCAACATGTTTTCATATTGTATCAATGCCATGGGGTATGAATCTATGTTTATAGACTAAACACAGCACTATATGGGGACTTTATTACTTTTAAATGAAATGTAAAAAAAAATGAAATGAGTTTACTAAATCTGTTCAATATAGTGTTTCATTGATGTTTAAAACTACAGTGTTATATTAGCAAAAATACAATACTCACTATTACTCTGAAACATAAATCCAAGACGAACAGTTCATTACCACCATTGGTTCTTTATTTCAGAATAAGCTTTTATATTCCAGTTGATCAAAAATAAGAGGCATTAGTACTAGCTTATTGTACAGTAGGCCAGGGCCATTTGTTTGTTGTTTGATAAATAAAAAATTTTATTTTAATTTTTTTTCTCCCCTCTTTCGAAGATATTTCAATCACAAAGTTTGCAATACCAGGGCGATGCTATACACTCTTTCTAGCTATGGAAAAAAAAAAGTCTCGCCTACTCTCAACCTATAACATTTCAATAAAATCTTTGAAATCTGACAAAGGATAGTCAAAACCGTATAGGAGCCCCTGCGAATCAAAGGGGTTTGCCATATAGGGGCCCCTGTGAATGAAAGGGGTATGCCATATACCTCTAGGGGCCCCATGAATCAAAGGGGCTTGGTATCCTCAATTTTAGTGGCTCCATAATTAATGTACTTTAGGAAATGTTAATCCGTAATAATAGTAGCACCCATGAATAACAGTTAAATATGCAAATTATCCAACACAGTAAAATATGACAAATGCAACAATGTAAGCTTGTTAGCTGATCCACTGCTCATCGCTAACCAAATCAATGAAATAAACAATAGTCACAAATGCAAGATCAATGATATCA
>NW_022717892.1:0-584 GCF_011630105.1 Anneissia japonica | reverse complement strand
CGGATGAATGCTGGTTACGCTGCGGTTTAGACGGTGCCGTGTACGAACCGGACACCGGCAGAATACTGTGCGTTTGCGATGTAAAATAAAGTAAACCAAAGAGAACAAACAAAAATTGGTTTTACATCTCTTTATTTATCTCTCGCATTGATTCACTTTTGTTAAAAGACTCACACAAATAATAAAACAAAATAATGGAAACAGTATTTTAGTTTAACAATAATTTATTAAACAGATAATGTATGACTCGCTGAATATAACATGTACCCTAAAAGGTTTTGTCTTCGGTAATGGCACCTACGCCATGGAGTACTGAAATGCTACGTCATCGTTACTGTTCAGAACGTACGTTTTCAGAGCGTTGGGTAAAAGGGTCAAGTCCAGATTGAACGAGATTATGGTCCATCTGCAGAGAGCCTTTAAAGAATGCACCGTCGAACCGCTCGAATCGATAGTGAATCGAAAGCTGGCGATCCCACTTCGGCATCGAACGGCGAATCGGAGAATTTCGTCGGGAACATACCACAGCAAGGTCTTACCCGACGGAGTGACCGTCGACAACGACCTGGTCGCTTTATCGTATT
>NW_022717891.1:693-1292 GCF_011630105.1 Anneissia japonica | reverse complement strand
CCATATTTCGAGTACTTTTCTGAAAAACTTCAAACTTTCTATGGAATAGTATTTGTTTCAGGCTATCTCACCGTGACTAACAAAAATATTACATTTTGACTCAACTTTTTATCATTGTCACTTTTTGCACAAAAGTGCTTATCTCGCCGACTTGAACACTTAGTTCAAATTTCTGACTTTCCGCCATATTTCGAGTACTTTTCCGAAAAACTTCAAACTTTCAATGGAATAGTGTTTGTTTCAGGCTATCTCACCGTGCCTAACAAAAAAATTACATTTTGACTCAACTTTTTAACATTGTCACTTTTTGCACAAAAGTGCTTATCTCGCTGAGTTGAGCACTTAGTGCAAATTTTTGACTTTCCGCCATATTTCGAGTACTTTTTCCAAAAACTTCAAACTTTCAATGGAATAGTGTTTGTTTCAGGCTATCTCACAGTGCCTAACAAAAACAAATTACATTTTGACTAGACTTTTAAACATTGTAACTTTTTGCACAAAAGTGCTTATCTCGCCGAGTTGAGCACTTAGTGCAAATTTTTGACTTTCCGCCATATTTCGAGTACTTTTCCGAAAAACTTCAAACTTTCAATGAAATA
>NW_022717891.1:0-681 GCF_011630105.1 Anneissia japonica | reverse complement strand
TTTCAATGAAATAGTGTTTGTTTCAGGCTATCTCACCGTGCCTAACAAAACAAATTTACACTTTCACTCAACTTTTTAACATTGTCATTTTTTGCACAAAAGTGCTTATCTCGCCGAGTTGAGCACTTTGTGCAAATTTTTGACTTTCCGCAATATTTCGAGTACTTTTCCGAAAAACTTCAAACTTTCAATGGAATAGTGTTTGTTTCAGGCTATCTCACCGTGCCTAACAAAAAAAATAACTTTTTGACTCAACATTTTAACATTGTCACTTTTTGCACAAAAGTGCTTATCTCGCCAAGTTGAACACTTAGTGCAAATTTTTGACTTTCCGCCATATTTCGAGTACTTTTGCGAAAAACTTCAAACTTTCAATGGAATAGTATTTGTTTAGGTCTATCTCACCGTGCCTAAAAAAAAATTTACATTTTGACTAAACTTTTAAACATTGTAACTTTTTGCACAAAAGTGCTTATCTCGCCGAGTTGAGCACTTAGAGCAAATTTTTGACTTTCCGCCATATTTCGAGTACTTTTTCAAAAAACTTCAAACTTTCAATGGAATAGTGTTTGCTTCAGGCTATCTCACAGTGCCTAACAAAAACAAATTACATTTTGACTAAACTTTTTAACATTGTCACTTTTTGCACAAAAGTGCTTATATCGCCGAGTTGAGCACTTA
>NW_022717890.1:0-1511 GCF_011630105.1 Anneissia japonica | reverse complement strand
GGGGGGTGATTTTGTGTGTGTATGTACAAATTATAGTGTTTCCATTACATTTAATAAACATTATTTTATTTCATGACTGACGCCACTAATTACAAACTGATGCCTCTGGGCAAATAAATACATTTCGCCACTATCATGAAAGTACCCCTACTTTCTTCTTCATGATTGGCGTACAGAAGTTGTATCACTTTAATTCCTTTTTATTGTGCGAGATCTTTAAATATTGGTTAATTCGAGCAAATGTATGTTTTTATGCATTATAATTATTCGGGGCTATAATTATAACCATTGTGTAATTTTATGTTAATAATTTCAAAAGGCTTCTTGAGATCATGTTCATTGTGTAAGTGAACTAATCAAAATTGATCTAAAAGTATTATTAGTAACTCTTAAACCAAAAACTTTTAACTGTATATTAAGTAAGATCTTGTCTCTAAGGCAACATCATTTTTTGTTTGTATTTTGATATTTAACTAGCACTCACCTGGCCACGGTGGATCAAACGTAAAGGACTTAAGAAGTGGATTGGAAACACAAACTGTGTTACTATGTATCTCCTTGCAAAGTTAGTCGTCGTTGTGTCAGTTCTTACTGATAATATTTCTATTGCTAGGTCAGCACAATACGTTGTTGTATCTGAACACGCCCTGCAAGGCTGGATTTATGAACTGGGGAACATTAATCGTGTTCAGTGTTTGTTGGCATGTTATAACAAAATCTACTGTTGGTCTGTAAACTACAGTCGCCGGGATCGACTGTGTCAAATAAACAAGCTACTACGGAAAGATTCACCGACAGGGCATTTTCAAAATATCTCTTCATTTAAATACATAGAAAAGGTAAGGAAGTATTTGTGATGGCTTTTGCCGTGCTTGTGAAATGTCCGTTACCGTTGATATGTTGATTTTATATTAATCCTTGTGTATAGTCATCCTTTGGTAATTGAATATCTACCGTATTCTTTTAAAGAATGTCTCGATCAGTAAACTCAGCTCCAAAAGTTTTCCGTGAAATGTAACCAAGAAAATGAATACGATATAAGGCCTATTACGTCTCTCCCTGATAATTAAAATATGTGAAATCCTGAATATATTTTTCAAGTCTAGAAATTATTTGTGTTATATCTATCAATCGATGCTGTACCGGTATCTTCTGTTATTTTCTACTTTTGGTGTCCTTACGGGGTCGGCTACCATTTTACAATTTATTTCAAAGTGCCGGTTAATATCGGATAAAAATCATAAATAATAATGTCTTCGGCCTAGATACTATGTCCGTTTATCTTCAGCTAGTAAACAAACTGAGAGTATGAATCTGTATTTTCCTGATCTAGGTTTTGAATAATTGTTTCGAGAACCGTGAGTATTATGTCTTTCTTCATTATCACATGCTATCTATATATCTATCTGTCTGTCTGTCTGCTGCCTGTCGGTCTGCCGTGCTGTCTGTTGGTCTGTCTATATCTATCTATATATATCTTTCTTTATATATACATATTATATATCATATAT
>NW_022717889.1:0-537 GCF_011630105.1 Anneissia japonica | reverse complement strand
ATGATTTATATGGCTGTGTCATAGTAATCCGAAACATAATATTAATTTGATCTTTGATGGCTAAGAGACTATCGGTACGGGTAGTATAAGCTCAGATCGTCTGTTATAAAACATTTTATAAAAATGCCAATAAATCAAAATAATGATTAGTTATTTTAAAGAATGACATTTACAGACTAACCTAACCTGACTTATAAAAAGGACGACGCGATCCAAATAAGGCAAAAAAACCAAAAAAAAACTAATAAATTGATAGATGTTGGCCACGCCCGACCGACCCAAAATGTACGAAATTGAGGTTCGGTATTTTATTTATTTATTTTTTTATTTTTTATTCTTTCTTCTGACTACAACCAAGTATATTTTTTAATGAGCTAAAACGGCTGGATTAGACCTATCTCGCTGGACTGGACGGTGGGCGTGCGACAATGTTGCGATCGTCTACTCTTCAATAAAGATTTATAATGGTCTTTATTGTATTTTTGTGTATTTTCTACTTTTTAGGCATAAACACATTATTGGTAAAAAAAAAAAAAA
>NW_022717888.1:0-561 GCF_011630105.1 Anneissia japonica | reverse complement strand
TATTTTAATTCATAATTCATAATTGTATTTCACTCAAAACGTAATGAGTCTGGTAGGCAAAAAAAAGGAATATGTCCCTCTATAAGATGCTTACCCGAGATTTACACCAAATAAAGTTATTCTGCACTATCTTTAGATTCAGAATAACATTTTTTGGGAATTAATATTTGAATGTGTACATTTTGTGTGCATGGTACTGATGAGTTTGAACCCGACTCACAATGAAGTATTTACAGGAAAGTAATAAATTCCAACTAGGAATGTGCAAGGACTGTCTCTTATACACATCTAGATCGATAATGCAATCCTCAGGTTAGGCACACGGGCGACTATTTCCAATACTTGGACTACTTTAGATAGTAATAATGTTATATATTTGATCACGTATAAGACGATCCCTGAGTTTGAGAAGATTTTTGGACCATTATTGACTGGAGATATTTTAGTAGTGATTTTAGAAAATTCAGAAATGTATATAATGGGCGTATAAGGCAATCCCACGTTTTTCGATCCTACCTTGCTATTTTAAGATTCGTCTTATACTCCAGAATAATAGACACG
>NW_022717887.1:237-732 GCF_011630105.1 Anneissia japonica | reverse complement strand
TACGCGTAATCTCCGACGTCGTTCAACGTGCATTTTCCTTCCGAACACAAGACCGAAGCGAGCATAGAAAAATCGTCCGTGGCGTGCATGCTGCACGTCGCCGATCCAGGTAGAACCGCGAGCACGGCGATCACCTTTCCTTCCGACACAGTCAGCTTCGAAACCGCCCCGGTGCCCAAGAATTCGACATCGTCGACTGCCAGGTCGGGCGTGAAAGCACACAGCATCGCCAGAAATGTCGCCGACGCGATCGCAACGAAGGACAGAGGAAAGTATAGCGACACCATCTGAGTACGTATGTGCGAATTTTTTTTTCTATATAAATACCGTTAATGAGAACCGATAATTATTCACTCCAACGATGTCTATCGAACTGGCAACACGTAACCGTAATATGGATTTGGACAAAGACGATGCAATCGTCCAACTTCTCGACAAGTTGTCGCTGGAATACTTGCCGACGGAATACCTGGATTGGGTGATGCACACTTGCGA
>NW_022717887.1:0-215 GCF_011630105.1 Anneissia japonica | reverse complement strand
GAGTACACTGACGAGGAGGCGATGGACCCTTCGAATTTCCCAGGATCGGACAAGTTGGAATGCGGGGTCGGTTCCGTCACCAGCTTCGACGCGTTCATGGAGAAGTTCAGACGGACGCCGGTTTTCGCAAAGGTCGTCTCTTCCGTGCTTGAGTCGGTGACGAACGTGCACCAAAGGACGAGCGACAACGGACGCACCGTCCTCAAATGCGTCGA
>NW_022717886.1:0-1030 GCF_011630105.1 Anneissia japonica | reverse complement strand
CACCTTCTTCTTTTGAAGTGTGCCACTGTTTCAAAAGTGTATATCCAAATAAATAAATAAAATAATAAATAAATAAAAAGTGATGGCGCCAGCGGGGAATTTGCCCTCCCATTGAACAGGTGTGTACCCGCTGGCGATTTTTTTTCCCGTACGAAACATTTGCATGAAACTTCACTCGGGCCATCTCGGATTGACTCGAGTGAGTACGATACGAGGAACAAGAGCAGACACTTCGCAATGTCGTGACGCTCGAGTTTTACTATTATTGCTCTTTCTATGTTTACCTACGGTAGGCCTATGAAATTTCACGGACTTATGTGATGTACGTCACTGTGTACCTAACTGTGACCTTCTTGGATGTTATTAAATGTTAGTATATTATCTACAACAACAACAGCTAGTACCTCCTGTTATACAGTTGTTAGAGGTTTCATAAGGTACTTTAGAGGGCGACATCGTGTGTCGTCACTTGTCACGTGATTATGCGTGACATCTTTAGCTTGGGCATTGGCTTGGGTCAGTGGCGTCCTGTAAGCGAGCGGGATTTGACGTGTTTTCGAACCACTCACCTGACATTCTGATCATGTACATTTTATGGTATGTTGTTTCTTCATTTTATGTACGAATTAGCTTTATATAAATGATTACATATGCAGTGTTATACAGTAGAACCTCGATTTTACGTACGGTACGGGACCAGAGGGCGTACGTAAATCGGGGGATTCGTAAAATAGAGGTTGGGTTAAATTTGTGGTAACCTTTGACCTAATACGTACGTAACGCTCATTTTCTAATATTACTGCAGTACCAGGATAGATGTGTATAAGAGACAGAAACCTAGCCTCTAGGCCTAGGCCTACGAATAAAGCCATGTGTTTAGTGTTCTTATTCATCACTTTACGATGTCATAATAAAGTGTTCAAATAAAACCATGTGTCTAGTGTATTAATTCATCACTTTATATCTTATTTAACTAAAATAAAGAACATGAAAATATTGTAAGATTACCTATACGACAAAGGTATAACTT
>NW_022717885.1:0-1322 GCF_011630105.1 Anneissia japonica | reverse complement strand
CTGTAGAAGCATACATGATGGAACTGGTTATAATCATTAAAAAAATAACAGGAATGAACGTTGTTATATATTGGTTTATGATCATGATGAAAAGTTGGTTAAAACCAAGTGTACATTCATATCATTATATTAACAGGCAATAGTTGTTTAATATTTATAGGGACAGAGAGATAAAGGAAGATGAGGTGGTGGAAGACTTGTAAGTTATGATAACAGAATTGGATATACAGGACAGTAATCAGGGTGGGATGGGGGTTCAGGCGATACCCTTCCGCCCCCCTCCCCGTGTGGCAGGGATTAGTGAGGTATTTATGAATTATGACCATCTTATCAGACCTTAGAGAGCTTCAGAATCAGGGCATATATCCTACATGTAGGACATATTCTCTGGGGAGGCAAAGCTAATTGACAGGGAGATAAGGATAACTTTAGCTTGCCTCGATCGAGCCGGGGGAGGGTTCGTGAGGGGGGGGGGTCACCACCATCCTTAATGAAATTTTTTAAAATAGGGACTTCTGGATGGCTCGAATTGGCACTTACATATAAAGTTATTTCTGTTGGAATTAGTTCTAGGTTAATCCACTGGACTACAGTGCAAAATTATTTGCTGGGTCGTTTGGTGAAGCATCCACCAAGAGCCGTAGGCCTGAGTTAGGACTAGTGTGGTGGGGTTGGGGGCGGCTGTTGAAAACTAGTGATTTAGAGGGAATTTCCAAAAGCTACTAACATTTTAAAATATATAAAGAACTGTATTTTGAATTAAAATAATGCAAATTCAAGATTAGGTATACTGATTCACATTTTGAGAAAATTCTTTGTAAGAAATGTTTCTTTTAGCCTCTCCCTTTTTCACTAACGACCTAGGCTAGTAATTAACACTAATGATAATCATATTCTTTGTAACTATTTCAAGAGGAACCTACACAGTTTCAGAAGCTAGTTCTAAACTAATTAAGTAAACTGGTGGCAGGTAAAATTCAACAATTGTAATGAACACAGTTTTCAATAACTACTCCTCTAAAAATTAAAATATTATTGAGGGGTCTGCTTTTGATTTTCCTTAAAAATATTAATATTAATTTGAGTAATTATAAATCATTTATTTGATTACAAATTACTTGTTTTCAGATCTTGCAAATAGAAAGATAAGTTGATAAGAAAAAACTATTGAGGCATACAGAATGTACCTGGTTTAGGTTATGTTTAAAAGTTGGTCAAAAGATCATCAGTATGTATTTTTTTTAAAGAAATAAAGATATAGAGAGTAGTGCCAAAGTGCGAGCCAGCGAGACATGCAAGCCAATGTGCGAGTCATGCGGGCC
>NW_022717884.1:0-772 GCF_011630105.1 Anneissia japonica | reverse complement strand
CTCTGAAATTTGAAATTGAATGACCAGCTAAATTGAAATGTTCGGCTACTGGTTGATCGAGCTTAGATGTTCTGATAGCTGATCTATGTTGTGTCATTCTCATACGGAGGGTGTTTCTCCGACATATTGTTTACCACAAATATTACAATATATGAGATAAATGACATTTTTGGTGAGGCAATTAATTGATTGCCTTATCCGAAATATGTGGATTGTTTGGTTGCTCTTGAATTATTGTGTAGAATCAAGCAAGGAGCATGTTTTGCATGATTTTGCACTACCCAAATTACGGTTGTCGCAAGAGTTAGTTTGCCTCTTGAATTTAGATCGTACTAATATATCACGAAGGTTAGGTGGTCTGCGATAGGCTATGAACGGTGTATCCGGAAAAACAGACCTAAGACGTCCTGTGGTCTGTAGAATGGGCATATACTTCTGAATTATAGCCCTTAGTGGTGGTAACCTAGGGTGATAGGTAGTGACCAGTGGCACTCTGGTCGATCGTTGACGTAGTTTGTACGTCAGTGTTTGAACACGAAGTATGTCCTTTGCTTTTTTTTATAGCATTTTCAATGGGTCCTCGATGATAATTTCTATTCCGGAGATGTCCGGATAGTTCTTCTGTTCGATTCTGAAAATCTAAATCCGAAGAACAAATGCGTCCCATGCGCAATGCTTGGCTGTACGGAATATTTTTTGTACAGTGTGGGGGTGACAGCTGCTAGGGAGCAGGTACATATGCTTATCCGTGGGTTTACGGAAGAGATCAGTT
>NW_022717883.1:0-527 GCF_011630105.1 Anneissia japonica | reverse complement strand
ACATGCTGTTAGTGCATGTTTCTTTGCCTTAGGTTACTCCCTCTTTGAATAAAGGATCAACTGCAGAACTTGCACTTAGTATAGGCTGCTAGCGTGCCTTCCTTTACATGCGACCCGCCTTTGGCCTTATTCAGAGCATCCCATTGTGATTTCTGAATTAATACCGTAACTTCTTCTTCGCTTTTAATTTGACGTGCGTTCGTTGTGCAGTTGATTTCTTCTTATACGTTCGTTCCTTATATGAATTTTTTCATGTCCGACTTATGTTTTCGTTATTTAATTTTTTTTAAATCGTGTCCGTCATATCTGTCAGATTGAGGGCTCAATCTTGTTTTGACTGACAGAGGTCACGTCACATTCTCTCTCTTGTCATCAGGCTTCAATCCGTTCAAGTTGATTGTATTCCAAGTAAACTTTAATTTTTTCCCACCCACCCATTAAGATTTGATAATGGCCTTATTAAGAGCATCCCATTGTGATTTCTGAATTAATACCGTAACAATTGTTCGCTTTTAATTTTACGTGCG
>NW_022717882.1:0-1027 GCF_011630105.1 Anneissia japonica | reverse complement strand
GCCAATAAAAGTCTTTGAATAAAAAGTCTTAGAATCTCTTTCTATTATTTTAATGATTTATTGTTTTAATTTTTGATGTTAATAACAATTGTTATTGTCGTTTTTGACGTCATCGACATAATATACTTTGAAAAAACAAGAACACTAAGCAAAATTATTGAATGCTTTGCGACTTTGAGTGTAAAAAACAGGCTCGTACGCATGGATTTGGTATTGAGTGTAGTAGTAGCAAATTGTAGAGAGTTTATACTCAGCTCCACCTGGGTAGGGCTCAGGTAACAATAACAAAATCATAATTTAATTACTGTACAATTAAATTTTAAAAAGAGAAAAAATACAATATATAATTTATAAAAATAGGATATAGAAAATAAATAAACCACTAAGAATAGAAAAAGGGGATTATATTTTATATTATATATGTACAAAATTGTCAAATCAATTACATTAATTACCAATAATTTTTATAAAAATTATTATAATTTTTATAAAAAATATTATTTACAAAATTATTAAGATTACCAAATCATTAATTGCAAGTACAAGATTATTAAAAAATTGCATTGTTGACAAAATATAATTTAATTATTTTAGTAAAAAGGGCGTGAAAAGTCTAAAATTTAAATTTAATGTATCACCCAGAGCATGAGACTACGGTAACTTATTTAGTAACTCAACAATAGTATACTAAGAATAGGTGATGTCTTAAGTCTCATAGATCTGCAGGAAGGTGTTTCAAGGAGGTAACTGGATCTGAGGGTCCTTGTCATTTTGCGGCTAGGAGGAAGAAGCTTCCTGAACAGCTCTGTCTTCAAAAGGCTTTAACCAAAGGACAACACCAGACTTTCACGTCGTGCCGCAAGGGTCGGCAGACCAGTAACAGACAAGGCATGGTCGTAATTTAAGTAAGGCGCCATGGTATGTTGCGAAACGCTCTCTTTTGGACCTTTTCAATATATTGCGACATCCACTTAGTGATAGCACCATGCCACACAAGGGCGGCATATTCTAAGGTGGGCCTTATATA
>NW_022717881.1:0-588 GCF_011630105.1 Anneissia japonica | reverse complement strand
TTTCATTGCTATTTGTCATTGTAATTATTATACTTACTTTCTCATTTCTTCTCTTATAGGTTTATTTGGGTATGCATAAACGAAATTTACATTGGGATTCTGTAGTCCTAGCTGGCTGACAAATTTCTTGTAAAAATGTGCCGAAATAGCAGGTATTTTAGAAAACCAAATAATTGCATCCCGTAAGTATGTTTTCATATATAGTAAGTTTGCTTTGCGGCATTTGGCATTTTCAAGACAGTCGACAAGATTGCTTGAGCGTAATCTGTTGACGCTTGTAAGGTTTGTTTTCTTTCCAACATCTTGAACAAAACCTTGAATTGGCGCCATATTTGATCTGAACACCAAATCATGAGAATCTATTTCGTCTCCACATTTACTTCTTTTCAAAATTCCACCGCTTCCTAGAACAGCGCACGTTTCCACTTCTGGCAACCATGGCAATCCATTTGGTCGTTGACGGTGTTTTGATCTTTTGGGGAAAACAACCTTGACTCCTTCTTTTTGGCGTAAATATATTTGTAAACTGTCGCGTGGTGAAAATCCAGCTTTGATAAGCCTTCTCCTGGAATGACAAATATTGACTCC
>NW_022717880.1:14180-15758 GCF_011630105.1 Anneissia japonica | reverse complement strand
TGTTTGTTTCAGGCTATCTCACCGTGCCTAACAAAACAAATTTACATTTTGACTCAACTTTTTAATATTGTCACTTTTTGCACAAAAGTGTTTATCTCGCCGAGTTGAGCACTTAGTGCAAATTTTTGACTTTCCGCCATATTTTGAGAACCTTTCAGAAAAACTTCAAACTTTCAATGGATTAGTGTTTGTTTCAGGCTATCTCACCGTGCCTAACAAAACAAAGTTACATTTTTACTCAACTTTTTAACATTGTCAATTTTCGCACAAAAGTGCTTATCTCGCCGAGTTGAGCACTTAGTGCAAATTTTTGACTTTCCTCCATATTTCGAGTACTTTTCCGAAAAACTTCAAGCTTTCAATGGAATAGTGTTTGTTTCAGGCTATCTCACCGTACCTAACAAAAAAAAAGTAAATTTTTACTCAACTTTTTAACATTGTCAATTTTCGCACAAAAGTGCTTATCTCGCCGAGTTGAGCACTTAGTGCACATTTTTGACTTTCCGCCATATTTCGAGAACCTTTCAGAAAAACTTCAAACTTTCAATGGATTAGTGTTTGTTTCAGGCTATCTCACCGTGCCTAACAAAACAATTTTACATTTTCACTGAACTTTTTAACATTGTCACTTTTTGCACAAAAGTGCTTATCTCGCCGAGTTGAGCACTTAGTGCAAATTTTTGACTTTCCGCCATATTTCGAGAACCTTCCTGAAAAACTTCAAACTTTCAATGGATTAGTGTTTGTTTCAGGCTATCTCACCGTGCCTAACAAAACAATTTTACATTTTGACTCAACTTTTTAACATTGTCACTTTTTGCACAAAAGTGCTTATCTTGCCGAGTTGAGCACTTAGTGCAAATTTTTGACTTTCCGCCATATTTCGAGAACCTTTCAGAAAAACTTCAAACTTTCAATGGATTAGTGTTTGTATCAGGATATCTCACCGTGCCTAACAAAACAAATTTACATTTTGACTCAACTTTTTAACATTGTCACTTTTTGCACAAAAGTGCTTATCTCGCCGAGTTGAGCACTTAGTGCAAATTTTTGACTTTCTGCCATATTTCGAGAACCTTCCAGAAAAACTTGAAACTTTCAATGGATTAGTGTTTGTTTCAGGCTCTTTCACCTTGCCTTACAAAAAAAATTACATTTTGACTAAACTTTTTAACATTGTCACTTTTGGCACAAAATTGCTTATCTCGCCGAGTTGAGCACTTAGTGCAAATTTTTGACTTTCCGCCATATTTCGAGAACCTTCCAAAAAAACTTCAAACTTTCAATGGATTAGTGTTTGTTTCAGGCTATCTCGCCGTGCCTAACAAAAAAAAGTTACATTTTTCCTCAACTTTTTAACATTGTCAATTTTCGCACAAAAGTGCTTATCTAGCCGAGTTGAGCACTTAGTGCAAATTTTTGACTTTCCGCCATATTTCGAGAACCTTTCAGAAAAACTTCAAACTTTCAATGGATTAGTGTTTGTTTCAGGCTATCTCACCGTGCCTAACAAAAAAAAATTACAATTTTACTCAACTTTTTAACATTGTCACTTTTTGCACAAAAGTGCTTATCTCG
>NW_022717880.1:12507-13880 GCF_011630105.1 Anneissia japonica | reverse complement strand
CTAACCCTAACCCTAGCCGAGTTGAGCACTTAGTGCAAATTTTTGACTTTCCGCCATATTTCGAGAACATTCCAGAAAAACTTCAAACTTTCAATGGATTAGTGTTTGTTTCAGGCTATCTCACCGTGCCTAACAAAACAAAGTTACATTTTAACTCAACTTTTTAACATTGTCACTTTTTGCACAAAAGTGCTTATCTCGCCGAGTTGAGCACTTAGTGCAAATTTTTGACTTCCCGCCATATTTCGAAAACCTTTCAGAAAAACCCTCAAACTTTCAATGGATTAGTGTTTGTTTCAGGCTATCTCACCGTGCCTAACAAAACAAAGTTACATTTTTACTCAACTTTTTAACATTGTCAATTTTCGCACATAAGTGCTTATCTCGCCGAGTTGAGCACTTAGTGCAAATTTTTGACTTTCCGCCATATTTCGAGTACTTTTCCGAAAAACTTCAAACTTTCAATGGAATAGTGTTTGTTTCAGGCTATCTCGCCGTGCTTTACAAAAAAAATTACATTTTGACTCAACTTTTTAACATTGTCACTTTTTGCACAAAAGTGCTTATCTCGCCGAGTTGAGCACTTAGTGCAAATTTTTGACTTTCCGCCATATTTCGAGAACTTTTCAGAAAAACTTCAAACTTTCAATGGATTAGTGTTTGTTTCAGGCTATCTCACCGTGTCTAACAAAACAAATTTAAATTTTGACTCAACTTTTTAACATTGTCACTTTTTGCACAAAAGTGCTTATCTCGCCGAGTTGAGCACTTAGTGCACATTTTTGACTTTCTGCCATATTTCGAGAACCTTCCAGAAAAACTTCAAACTTTCAATGGATTAGTGTTTGTTTCAGGCTATCTCACCGTGCCTAACAAAAAAATTAACTACATTTTGATTAACTTTTGAACATTGTCACTTTTTGCACAAAAGTGCTTATCTCGCCGAGTTGAGCACTTAGTGCAAATTTTTGACTTTCCGCCATATTTCGAGTACTTTTCCGTAAAACTTCAAACTTTCAATGGAATACTGTTTGTTTCAGGCTATCTCGCCGTGCCTTACAAAAAAAAATTACATTTTTACTCAACTTTTCAACATTGTCAATTTTCGCACAAAAGTGCTTATCTCGCAGAGTTGAGCACTTAGTGCAAATTTTTGACTTTCCGCCATATTTCGAGTACTTTTCCGAAAAACTTCAAACTTTCAATGGAATAGTGTTTGTTTCAGGCTGTCTCACCGTGCCTTACAAAAAAATTACATTTTGACTCAACTTTTTAACATTGTCACTTTTTGCACAAAAGTGCCGAGTTGAGCACTTAGTGCAAATTTTTGACTTTCCGCCATATTTCGAGAACCTTTCAGAAAAACTTCAAAC
>NW_022717880.1:10537-11686 GCF_011630105.1 Anneissia japonica | reverse complement strand
CTTCAAACTTTCAATGGAATAGTGTTTGATTCAGGCTATCTCGCCGTGCCTTATAAAAAAAAATTACATTTTTACTCAACTTTTTAACATTGTCAATTTTCGCACAAAAGTGCTTATCTCGCCGAGTTTGAGCACTTAGTGCAAATTTTTGACTTTCCGCCATATTTCGAGTACTTTTCCGAAAAACTTCAAACTTTCAATGGAATAGTGTTTGTTTCAGGCTGTCTCACCGTGCCTTACAAAAAAAAATTACATTTTGACTCAACTTTTTAACATTGTCACTTTTTGCACAAAAGTGCTTATCACGCCGAGTTGAGCACTTAGTGCAAATTTTTGACTTTCCGCCATATTTCGAGAACCTTTCAGAAAAACTTCAAACTTTCAATGGATTAGTGTTTGTTTCAGGCTATCTAACCGTGCCTAACAAAACAAATTTATATTTTGACTCAACTTTTTAACATTGTCACTTTTTGCACAAAAGTGCTTATCTCGCCGAGTTGAGCACTTAGTGCAAATTTTTGACTTTCCGCCATATTTCGAGAACCTTTCAGAAAAACTTCAAACTTTCAATGGATTAGTGTTTGTTTCAGGCTATCTCACTGAGCCTAACAATAAAAAAATTACATTTTGACTAAACTTTTTAACATTGTCACTTTTTGCACAAAAGTGCTAATCTCGCCGAGTTGAGCACTTAGTGCAAATTTTTGACTTTCCGCCATATTTCGAGAACCTTTCAGAAAAACTTCAAACTTTCAATGGATTAGTGTTTGTTTCAGGCTATCTCACCGTGCCTAACAAAACAAAGTTACATTTTTACTCAACTTTTTAACATTGTCAATTTTCGCACAAAAGTGCTTATCTCGCCGAGTTGAGCACTTAGTTCAAATTTTTGACTTTCCGCCATTTTTCGAGAACCTTTCAGGAAAACTTCAAACTTTCAATGGATTAGTGTTTGTTTCAGGCTATCTCACCGTGCCTAACAAAACAATTTTACATTTTGACTCAACTTTTTAACATTGTTCATTTTTGCACAAAAGTGCTTATCTCGCCGAGTTGAGCACTTAGTGCAAATTTTTGACTTTCCGCCATATTTCGAGAACCTTCCAGAAAAACTTCAAACTTTCAATGGATTAGTGTTTGTTTCAGGCT
>NW_022717880.1:8630-10531 GCF_011630105.1 Anneissia japonica | reverse complement strand
ACATTTTGACTCAACTTTTTAACATTGTCAATTTTCGCACAAAAGTGCTTATCTCGCCGAGTTGAGCACTTAGTGCAAATTTTTGACTTTCCGCCATATTTCGAGTACTTTTCCGAAAAACTTCAAATTTTCAATGGAATAGTGTTTGTTTCAGGCTATCTCGCCGTGCCTTACAAAAAAAATTACATTTTTACTCAACTTTTTAACATTGTCACTTTTTGTACAAAAGTGCTTATCTCGCCGAGTTGAGCACTTAGTGCAAATTTTTGACTTTCCGCCATATTTCAAATACTTTTCCGAAAAACTTCAAACTTTCAATGGAATAGTGTTTGTTTAAGGCTATCTCACTGTGCCTAACAAAAAAAATTACATTTTGACTCAACTTTTTAACATTTTCACTTTTTGCACAAAAGTGCTTATCTCGCCGAGTTGAAAACATAGTGCAAATTTTTAACCTTTCGCCATATTTCGAGTACTGTTAAGAAAAACTTCAAACTTTCAATGGAATAGTGTTTATTTCAGGCTATCTCACCGTGCCTAACAAAAAAAATTACATTCTGACTCAACTTTTTAACATTGTCACTTTTTGCACAAAAGTGCTTATCTTGCCGAGTTGAGCACTTAGTGCAAATTTTTGACTTTCCGCCATATTTCGAGTACTGTTAAGAAAAACTTCAAACTTTCAATGGAATAGTGTTTATTTCAGGCTATCTTACCGTGCCTAACAAAAAAAAATTACATTCTGACTCAACTTTTTAACATTGTCACTTTTTGCACAAAAGTGCTTATCTCGCCGAGTTGAGCACTTAGTGTAAATTTTTGACTTTCCGCCATATTTCGAGAACCTTCCAGAAAAACTTCAAACTTTCAATGGAATAGTGTTTGTTTCAGGCTATCTCACAATGCCAAACAAAAAAATATTACATTTGGACTGAACTTTTTAACATTGTCACTTTTTGCCCAAAAGTGCTTATCTCGCCGTGTTGAGCCCGTAGTGCAAATTTTTAACGTTTCGCCATATTTCGAGTACTGTTAAGAGAAACTTCAATTTTTCAATGGAATAGTGTTTATTTCAGGCTATCTCACCGTGCCTAACAAAAAAAATTACATTTTTACTCAACTTTTTAACATTGTCACTTTTTGCACAAAAGTGCTTATCTCGCCGAGTTCAGCAATTAGTGCAAATTTTTTGACTTTCTGCCATATTTCGAGTACTTTTCCTAAAAACTTCAAACTTTCAATTGAATAGTGTTTGTTTCAGGCTATCTCACCGTGCCTAACAAAAAAAAATTACATTTTGACTCACTGATTATTACTGATTACTACTCTTCCTACCCTGAGGCAATTATTGTAAAATAGATAACTTCCAATGTTATTATTGAATGTTTACAATTGGTATTCGCAATATTTCGATACCCTGATGAGGTCTTAACTGATAATGGAAAACAGTTTATAAGTGCCAATATTGAGAAATACTTTAACGCATGTGGTATTAAAAATCTACTTGCTTCACCTTATTACCCTAAAACGAATGGGGAAATTGAACGGTTTCATCGCTACCTTAAGAAATGTATCAAAAATGCCAAAACTGAAGGTAAAGTATGGCAAAGAGAGTTACCAAAGATACTTATGGCTTACAGATCTATTCCGCATAGATCTACGAATAAAGCGCCAGCTGAATTGCTATTTGGCAGAAACATAAAGACTAAGTTGCCGCGATATCGACAGGACACCATAATCAGACCTATAAGGCTAAGATGAAGGTTTATGCCAACACTCGCCGACAGGCAGAAGTGCATAATTTTAAGATAGGAGACTTAGTGTTTGTTGCAAACTGTATTAAACAAAGTAAACTTGATCCAACTTACTTTAGAACACACTATGTTATTTTGAAACAAGTA